>NC_045447.1:109298545-109464113 GCF_002776525.5 Piliocolobus tephrosceles | reverse complement strand
TTTATTTATTTATTTATTTATTTATTTATTTATTTATTTATTTATTTTGAGACAGGGTCTCACTCTTGTTGCCCAGGCTGGAGTACAGAGGTGCAGTCTCAGCTCACTGCAACCTCCACCTCCCGGGTTCAAGCGACTCTCCTGCCTCAGCCTCCCAAGTAGCTGGGATTACAAGTGCCCACCACCACGTATGGCAAATTTTTTGTTTGTTTTTTGTTTTGTATTTTTAGTAGAGACAGGGTTTCACCATGTTGGCCAGACTGGTCTTGAACTCCTGGCCTCAAGTGATCCGCCCACTTCGGCCTCCCAGGTTGCTGGGGTTACAGGCGTGAGCCCCTGTGCCCAGTTAATACCCTACTTTCAATAATAAATACGACAACTAGACAGAAGATCCACAAAGATATTCTCCAGCTTAGACCATATGTTAGACCACAAAAAAGTCTCAATAAATTTTAAAAGACTGAAAGCATTCCAAGTATCTTCTCTGACCACATGGAATGAAACTTCACAGAAGGAAAACAGGAACAAATATATAGAAATTAAACAGCACACTTTTTTTTTTTTCAGAGTCTTGCTCTGTTGCCCAGGCTGGAGTGCAGTGGCATAAGCTCGGCTCATTGCAACCTCCGCCTCCCGGGTTCCAGTGATTCTCCTGCCTCAGCCTCCTGAGCAGATGGGACTACAGGTGCCCACCACCACACCCAGATAATTTTTGTATTTTTAGTAGAGACAGGGTTTCACCATGTTGGCCAGGCTGGTCTCGAACTCCTGACCTTGTGATCCACCTACCTTGGCCTCCCAGAGTGCTAGGATTACAGGCGTGAGCCCCCATGCCCAGCCCAACACACTCTTAAATAGCCAATGGGTCAAAGAAGAAATCATGAGGGAAAAAAGAAAATACCTTGACACAAATAATACCAAAAACACAACATACCAAACTTACTAGGATACAATTCAGGAATTAGATGACTTAAAATTGATAAGATGGCAATGCTATCCAAAGCAATCTTATAGCCACAATGCAATCTCTATTAAAATGCCAGGTTTTTTTTTTTTTCCCAGAAATGGAAAAGGCTATCTTCAATATGGAATTTTAATAAGAGGCTCCAAATAGCTAAAACAATCTTGAAAAAGAGAACAAAACAGGAGGACTCATACTTCCCAATTTCAAAACATACTAAGTACTGACAATTAAGACAGTGTGGTAATGGCATAAGGAAAGACATATAGACCAATGAAGTAAAATTTGGAGTACAGAAACCAGCCTATCATGAAAGGCCAATTGATTTTCAACAAAGGACCCAAGAACGTTCACAGAGAAAGAACAGACTCTTTACCAAATGGCTCTGGGGTGACTGGATTTCCATATACAAAAGGATAAAGTTAGACCCTTACCTTACACTATAGACAAAAACTAACCCAAAATGTACCACAGAGCTAAACGGAAGAACTGGAACTCGAGAGCTCTTAGCTGGACACGGGAGCCCACGCCTATAATCCCAGCACTTCGGGAGGCCGAGGCGGGTGGATTGTTTCAGCCCCAAAGTTTGAGACCAGCCTGGGCAACATGGTGAAATCTCATCTCTACCAAAAACCCAGAAAGTCAGCCGAGCAGGGTGGCGCGTGCCTGGAGTCCCAGCTACTCAGGAGGCAGAGGTTGCAGTGAGCCAAGATCACGCCACTGCATTCCAGCCTGGGCAGCAGAGTGAGACCCTGTCTCAAAAAAAACAAAAACAAAACCAAAAAAGATTGTAATGTTCTTAAAAGAAAACATAGGGATGAATCTTCATGACTTTATATTTTTTAATGGATTCTTAGATATGGCACCAAGAGCTAAGCAATAAAATAAATTGGACTGAATCAAAATGTAAAACTTTTTTTTTTTTTTTTTTTTTTGAGCCGGAGTCTCGCTCTGTAGCCCGGGCTGGAGTGCAGTGGCCGGATCTCAGCTCACTGCAAGCTCCGCCTCCCGGGTTTACGCCATTCTCCTGCCTCAGCCTCCCAAGTAGCTGGGACTACAGGCGCCCGCCACCTCGCCCGGCTAGTTTTTTGTATTTTTTAGTAGAGACGGGGTTTCACCGTGTTAGCCAGGATGGTCTCGATCTCCTGACCTCGTGATCCACCCGTCTCGGCCTCCCAAAGTGCTGGGATTACAGGCTTGAGGCACCGCACCCGGCCCAAAATGTAAAACTTTTGTACATCAAAGGACATTATGAAGAAAACGAAAGGCCAACATACAGAATGGGAGATATTTGCAAACTATACATCTGATAAGGATATAAAAAGACCTCTTAGAACTCAACAACAACAAAAAACACAAAAAAGTCAATTAAAAAATAGGCAAATTACTTGAAGAGACATTTCTCCAAAGCAGTTATATGGCCAACAAATGCAGTTATATGGCCAGCAAATACATAAAAAGATGCTCAAAATCAGCCAGGCGCAGTGGCTCACACCTGTAATCCCGGCACGTTGGGAGGCCAAGGTGGGTGGATCACCTGAGGTCCGGAGTTCAAGACCAGCCTGCCAACATGGTGAAACCTCGTCTCTATTAAAAATACAAAAATTAGTTGGGCATGATGGTGAGTGCCTGTAATCCCAGCTACTCGGGAAGCTGAGAAGGGAGAATCGCTTGAACCCCAGAGGTTGCAGTGAGCTGAGATCACGCCACTGCACTCCAGCCTGGACAACTGACCGAAAACTGTCTCACAAAAAAAAAAAAAAAAAAAAAAAAAACCTCAAAATTATTCATCATTTAGGAAAATGCTAATTGAAATCACAATGAGATACTACTTCGCACCAACTAGGTTATCCTATACTGAGAGAAAAAAGGAAAATAAGTAGGAAATAGTTTTCTCTAAAACATGTAGAGAAATTGGAACCATCACATACTACTGATGAGAATGTAAAATGGCTCAGCCACTGTGGAAAAGAAATGAAAACAGGATCTCAAAGAGATATTTGGACATCTGTGTTCATTGCAGCATTATTCACAATCAACACTAACCCAAATGTCCACCTACTGATGAATGGATAAATAGTGCTAATATACAGTTTAGCCTAAGCTAACTGACTCAGTGTATTAGTAACAATGGAGTATTACTCAGCCTTCAGAAAGATGGAAATCCTGCCATATGCCATAACATGGATGACCTTTTAGGAAATTATGCTAAGTAAAACAAGCCAGTGACAAAAAGGCAAATACTGCATAATTTCACCTATATGAGGTATCTGAGGTCATCAAACTCATAGAAGAGTGGTGGTTGCCAGGGACTAGGGAGAGGGGGGAAAGGCGAGTTCAGTGAGTATAGAGTTTGTTTGAGATGAATAAATTCTAGGGACTTGTTGCACAACCATTTACATATCGTTAACACTACTGTACTGTATACTTAAAAATGGTTAAGGTAGTAAATATTACGGGGTTTTGGCCACAGTTTTTAAAATGTGAGAAGGCACTGTGGCAGATATTATTGCAAAAACATTCCCTGCCCCTTTCACTGTGGGTCCAGAGCGCAACTTAGCCATGACTTGCTTTGGCCAATAAAAGGCGAAAATAGCGTGTGTAGTTTGGATGTTTGTTCCCTCCGAATCTCATATTGAAATTTGATTCCCGGGCCGGGCGCGGTGGCTCAAGCCTGTAATCCCAGCACTTTGGGAGGCCGAGACGGGGGGATCACGAGGTCAGGAGATCGAGACCATCCTGGCTAACACGGTGAAACCCCATCTCTACTAAAAATACAAAAAACTAGCCGGGCGTGGTGGCGGTGCCTGTAGTCCCAGCTACTCCGGAGGCTGAGGCAGGAGAATGGCGGGAACCCGGGAGGCGGAGCTTGCCGTGAGCTGAGATCCGGCCTCTGCACTCCAGCCCGGGCGGCAGAGCAAGACTCCGTCTCAAAAAAAAAAAAAAAGAAATTTGATTCCCGGTATCGGAGGCGGAGCCTAGTGGGAAGTGTGTGGGTCATAAGGACAGATCCCTCATGAACATCCAGATGCTGTCCTCGCTCATATTCTTACCATGAGATCTGACTGTTAAAAAGAGCCTGGCACTTCCTCCCCTCCCTCGTTCCCCCTCTCACCACGTGAAACCTGCTCCCCTTCACCTTCTGCCATGATTTGAAGCTCCCTGAGGTCCCTCGCCAGAGGCAGATTCTGGTGCCAAGCTTCTGGTACAGCCTGCAGAACTATAAGCCAAATAAACCTATTTTTCTCAAAAATCACCCAGCTTCAGGTATTCTTTTATAGCAATGTAAAATGGACTAATACAACATGTGGTTCTACCATCTCTGTTTTCTCTCTGCTTTGAGACCCATCTGTCCCAGCTTGGAGGGATTCCTTCAGGATCCTAGAATGAAGAGAATGTGGAGCACACCGGTGGTCAACCCTCCCAGCACATATAACATGAGCCATGTTGAGGCTGAGATTGCCATCTTGAAGTTGCATTCTGCAGCCTGCTTTTTAGCCTAAGCTAACTGACTTAGTGTGTTAGTAACAAATATCTGTTGATGAAACAAAAAGCTCATCAACCTTACTTAATTCCTCAAGAAATTCCCATGTGTAATGAAGCAGGAATTAGCAAGATCCTAAATGGACCATGACTTATCATTAAAGTACAAATTAACAAACCAACTCGTGGCCATTATTGGTGATCAACAAATTCTTTCATCTTCACTCCTGGGCTGTGATCCTTAGTAGCCACATTTAGCTCAAGTCTTGCTTGCTAAAATTATTAACCCAGAGTCAGACAGAAGGAGCTACACAGGAGTGAAATGTTTATTGCCATCATTTATTAAGCCACAATAGTTTCATGGATTATTGCTGGTTATGGTCATATCATGAATAATTGTTTTAATAAGTACAAAATAAATATAAAAGAATATAGCATCTGTGATCAATAAAAATAGCAGCTGATTCTGTTAAGAAAGAAACAGGACATGAAATCAGGTCAATTAAAAACCATAGGCCTGGCCGGGCGCAGTGGCTCATGCCTGTAATCCCAGCACTTTGGGAGGCTGAGTTGGGCAGATCATGAAGTCAGAAGATCGAGACCATCCTGGCTAACACGGTGAAACCCCGTCTCTACTAAAAAATACAAAAAATTAGCCAGGCGTGGCGGCAGGCACCTGTAGCCCCAGCTACTCCGGAGGCTGAGGCAGGAGAATGGCGTGAACCCAAGAGGCGGAGATTGCAGTGAACTTAAGATCACCGCTGCACTCCAGCCTGGGCGACAGAGTGAGACTCCGTCTCAAAAACAAAACAAAACAAAAAAACACCCACAGGCCAGGCACGGTGGTTTATGCCTGTAATCCCAACACTTAGGGAGGCCAAGGCAGGCGGATCACAAGGTCAAGAGATGGAGACCACCCTGGCCAACATGGTGAAACCCCGTATCTACTAAGAATACAAAAAAATTTAGCGGGGTGTGGTGGCACACACCTGTAGTCCCAGCTACTGGGGAGGCTGAGGCAGAAGAATTACTTGAACCCGGGAGACAGAGGTTGCAGCGAGCCGAGATCGCGCCACTGTACTTCAGCCGGGCGACAGAGCAAGTCTCTGTCTTAAAACAAAACAAAACAAAAAAACCGTAGTGGCTGGCCACAGTGGCTCACGCCTGTAATCCCAACACTTTTAAGAGGCCAAGGCAAGAGGATCACTTGAACTCAGAATTCAAGACCAGCCTGGACAACATAGTGTGACTCCATCTCTACAAAAAAAACTTGCCAGGTGTGGTGGCATACACCTGTGGTCCCATACTCAGGAGGATGACTTGAACCTGGTAGGCCACGGCTGCAGTGAGCCATGATTGTGCCACTGTACTCCAGCCTGGGCGACAGAATGAGACCTTCTCTCAAAAAAAAAAAAAAAAAAAAAAAAAACTTAGTGATACAAGTCTTCTGCCATAAAAGGATCCCTTTCCTAGTATTTTTAAATATGTAAGAAAGGCTGGGCACAGTGGCTCATGCCTGTAATCCCAACGCTTGGTAATTTGAGGCAGGAGGATTGCTTGAGTCCAAGAGTTTGAGATCAGCCTGGACAACATAGCAAGACCCCCATCTACCAAAAAAAAAAAAAGGCCAGGTGTGTTACACACCTGAAGTCCCAGCTACTCAGAAGGCTGAGGTGGGAGGATTGCTTGAGGCTGAGGTGGGAGGATCACTTGAAAGTGGGAGGTTCAAGGCTGCAGTAAGCCCTAACAGTGCTACTGTACTCAGCCTGGGTGACAGAGTGAGACTTTGTCTCCAAAACATAAAAAATAAGTAAACAAATAAATATGCAAGAACATACTGCTGACTCTTGCAATTTGAAATAACTGGTTAGTTAACATCAAAAATTTAAGACTAACCATTACTATTAATAAGCATGTCTAACAGTGGGGAAACATTAAAAGTTAACTATGTGGGCCAGGCGTGGTAGCTCACACCTGTATCCCAGCACTTTGGGAAGCCAAGGCAGGCAGATCACTTGAGGCCAGGAGTTTGACACTATCCTGGCCAACGTGGTGAAACCTCGTCTCTACTAAAACTCCAAAAACTGGCCTGGCAGTGGCTTATGCCTGTAATCCCAGCACTTTGGGAGGCCGAAGCGGGCAGATCACCTGAGGTCAGGAGTTCGAAACCAGCCTGGCCAACATGGTGAAACCCCATCTCTACTAAAAATATAAAAAGTATCCGGGCAAGGCCGGGCGCGGTGGCTCAAGCCTGTAATCCCAGCACTTTGGGAGGCCGAGACGGGCGGATCACGACGTCAGGAGATCGAGACCATCCTGGCTAACACGGTGAAACCCCGTCTCTACTAAAAAATACCAAAAACTAGCCGGGCGAGGTGGCGGGCGCCTGTAGTCCCAGCTCCTCGGGAGGCTGAGGCAGGAGAATGGCGTAAACCCGGGAGGCGGAGCTTGCAGTGAGCTGAGATCCGGCCACTGCACTCCAGCCTGGGCGACAGAGCAAGACTCCGTCTCAAAAAAAAAAAAAAATACCAAAAACTAGCGGGCGTTAACCATATGGCTGCCTCCCAGCAACTCTAAGAGACTGTTTCTGCCACCAGCAACACGTGTATATTTTCCAAATGAGAAAAATGGAGTGAGTGCTGAAATATACAGCCTAATACAACATACTGGCCATATACAGGGAAGGGTTCACTAAGTGCATTCTTTTAGGTTTTTTGTTTTGGTCTTGTTTTTTGAGACGGAATCTTGCTCTGTTGCCCAGGCTAGAGTGCAGTGGTGTGATCTCAGCTCACTGCAACCTCTGCCTCCTGGGTTCATGCGATTCTCCTGCCTCAGCCTCCCGAGTAGCTGGGACTACAGGCATGCGCCACCATGCCCAGCTAATTAATATAAGTGCATTCTTTTAGCTCAAAAAATAAGACGAAACAAATAATCATATAATGCCCCAAATAAATGAATAAAGACCATCTTTTAACAATATATGCTAAAATACGCAATGTTACTTAAAGAGGACCCTCTTCCTTTTGGCCTTATCAATGAGAAAACCTTGTTTCTAGGCATCTTCGGACAATTAGAGGATTACACTCAGCAGCCAAGTGCACCTGTAGGCTAAGAACAGATCTTGTCAAGACTGTTGACAATTTGCAAAATTATTAAATTGCCAAAAACTTTTGCACACCTTAGTAAATATAATTTTAAAAACAATCTCCATACCTCTAGAAGGTAGATTAGTGATTTTGAAAGTGCTTAGTCATGTGATAACTGAAAAAGCTAGAAGTCCTTGACACATTTTTGTAAGTAGAATTCAAATAAAGAGCACAAGCACAACCTAGAAGGAAAACAAAAATAGGTCTCGGAGGGAGGCGTGTGAACCTTTTCACATTCAGATTTAGATACAAACTTCCCATGACTTGCATACATGCTTCCTAACCCTACTTCCCATCGTGACCTACGTTCACAACATCTCAAGTTTTAATTCCAGTTTACTGAATTGAGTGCACTCTTATAAAGCATCTCAATTGAGATATAGATAAGCTACACATAGTATGTATTTCTTTTCTTTTTTTCTTTCTTTTTGGAGACAGAATCTCGCTTAGTTGCCCAGGCTGGAGTGCAGTGGCACAATCTCAGCTCATTGCAACTTCCACCTCCTGGGTTCATGTGATTCTCATGCCTCAGCCTCCTGAGTAGCCGGGACTATAGGCGTGCACCACCACGCCCGGCTAATTTTTTTGTATTTTTAGTAGAGACAGGGTTTCACCATGTTGGCCAGGCTGGTCTCAAACTCCTGGCCTCAAGTGATCCATCCACCTTGGCCTCTCAAAGTGCTGAGATTACAGGCGTGAGCCAGCATGCCCGGCAATAGTATGCATTTCTTATGTCTACTTATATCAGCTTAATATTTAAAAAACAAAAATAAACCCCTGAAGTCCATTTACATGTGATAGTCCCAGGAGCAGTGTAGTATAGGTACTAAGAACAGGGACTCTGAAAGGTTCCAATCAGTTCTGCCCCCTTACCATATGCTCTTAACTAGACTTTGTCCTGGGGACTCTTATTTCTCATTTCTCATCAGGTAAACAGGATAAAATGAATTAAAGAATTCAAAATGCTCAACACAGAGGCCAGCAGTTTGCTGCTAACATTATGAAATGCTTACTCTGTGCCAGGCAATAAATAGTGCCTACTATGTTAACATGATGTTAGGTTTAACACAGTGCTCAAACATTACTATTCATAAATAGTATGAATTTATATATTATGTATAAAGTATTTAAAAATCAGCTATTCGAAACAGTATGTAGTCTAGGTTTTGAAGTGTTCAGGTGACACAGAAAGGGGAAGCAGGATAGGCAGCCGGTAGCTCCTGCAGGGTGCACAGTATCTGAGAAGCCAGACCCCACCAGCCCCAGTGAAGAAGTAACTTCAAATGCAGTCTGAGTAGAGGGCACAGTGACAAGGTGGGGAGCCTTGGAACAACCTGTGGCCGAAGGCAGTTAGACCTGCTTTCTTCCCTCTCAGAATTCTACAATCCAGAAGAAGACAATATATAATTATATGCCAACAGTGCTAAGCAATTGTGTGATGAGCAGCCAAAATAAGCTGGTAGGTGTTCCCACAGGCGAGGAAGACAGTGTTGGGCAGGAACAAACAAAAGAGCAAGAGAAAGCTGACACAGGGTGTTCCGAACTCAGACGCTAACACCTCCCCTGGGAGCAGTGGCAACGAATAGACAGTAAATGAACGCAAATGTTGTTCTCAAACCCACAGCTGTTAGTGCCTCTATGTGGCATATTGGGAGCATGTTATTGCCACTGGCTACATTACAAACTTGTCTCCTGTCTTCCCCAAAAATGAGCAGACTCAGCACAATTCACAGATGATGCACATGGAGATAAAGAACTACAAGTACTTTAAAGAAGCAAAACAGTAAAACAGGCTGGGACTCCCTATCTTTGTAGTTCAGTGTATTGACCACAAATCAAACTAGGCAACTTCCTTATATTTTTCTTTTTCTTTCTTGCCCCCACAAAGCTTACTCTAGCAACTTTCTTAAATAAAGGTATATTCCAGACCCTTCTCTCTTATGGTGGGAATGCTAAATAAATGAATTTTTTGAGCTGCATGTGGATTGCTTCATCGATAGAAAGACATATTCAAATCAATTTACCAAATAATTTATGAAAGTTACAACAGGAAAAACTACATGAGAAAGGAAAAAAGCAGAAATATAAAACAGCCTTTTCACTTTTACATGTTTTTTACAACTGTTGGTATACTTTACCTCGGAAAAGAGGTGTACAGCATGGAAATACAATTCAAACCCATGCATCTTGTTAGCAATTTTTTTTTTTTTTTGAGACGGAGTCTCACTGTAGCCAGGCTGGAGTGCAGTGGCACGATAGCTCACTGCAACCTCCGCCTCCAGGGTTGAAGCGATTCTCCTGCCTCAGTCTCCCGAGTAGCTGGGACTACAGGCGTGTGCCACCACACCCAGCTAATTTTTGTATTTTTAGTGGAGACAGGGTTTCACCATGTTGGCCAGGATGGTCTCGCTCTCTTGACCTCGTGACCCACCTTGGCCTTGGCCTCCCAAAGTGCTGGGATTACAGGCGTGAGCCTCCGTGCCCGGCCACTGTTAGCAACTTTTATAAAATGTCTGGGTAAGGATAAGTCTGTTTTAGGCCAAAAACAACATACCTACAGATTTCATCTATATGACATTAATCTTCTTGGGTGATCCAGAACTAGATCAATCTGTCAGAATAAAACCATAAAGGCAAAATCTTACACAAGAATTTATGAATGTATGCCTTTATATTGTTCAACTACATAATCTAATAAAGCGTTTCTTTAAAAAGACTAAAACTTACAAATCGCTAACACAAAAATATCTAGGATATCCATCCATCTTTTTTTTTTTTTTTTTTTAAATGAGAGAGTCTCGCTTTGCCGTCCAGGCTGGATAGAGCAGTGGCAGGATCTCGGCTCACTGCAAGCTCCGCCTCCCGGTTCACGCCATTCTCCTGCCTCAGCCTCCCAAGTAGCTGGGACTACAGGCGCCAGCCACCAAGTCCGGCCAATTTTTTTTTTTTTTTTTTTTTTTTTTTTTTGTATTTTTAGTGGAGACGGGGTTTCACCATGTTAGCCGGGATGTTCTCGATCTCCTGACCTTGTGATCCGCCCGCCTCGACCTCCCAAAGTGCTGGGATTACAGGCGTGAGCCAGCGCGCCCGCGGATACCCATTCATCTTACATTTCACTACGGGCTACCTAGAGGCAGCCCAACATCAACTGTAGCCTTCAGTGATACTCAGCAATGTTATCAACGCTTCTATCGTTAGTTTCTTCAATTTTTTTTTTGCTGAGTCTCCCTCTGTCCCCCAGGCTGGAGTGCAATGACGCGATCTCAGCTCACTGCAATCGCCGCGCCTCCCGAGTGCTAGCAATTCTCCTGCCTCAGCCTCCTGAGTAGCTGGGATTATGGGCGCCCGCCACCACGTCCAGCTAATTTTTGTATTTTCAGTAGAGACAGGGTTTCATCATGTTGGTCAGGCTGTTTCGAACTCCTGATCTCAGGTGATCCACCCGCCTCAGCCTCCCAAGTGCTGGGACTACAGGCCTGAGCCACCGCACCCGGCAAGTTTCTTCAATATTTTTTAAAGAGTTGAGGTCTTTGTCACTCAGGCTGAAGTGCAGTGGTGCTATCATGTCTCACTGTAGCCTCAAACTCCTGGCCTCAAGTGATCCTCCTGCCTCAGCCTCCCATGTAGCTGAGACTATAGGTGCAGGCTGCCAGATGAGGTCTCACTATGTTGCCCAGGCTGGTCTTGAACTCCTGGTCTCAAGTGATTCCCCAGCCTCAGCCTCCCGAAGGGATTACAGGCACAAGCCACCTCACCAGGCTCTGTTTTTTTTTTTTTTTGAGACGGAGTCTCTCTCTGTCTCACAGGCTGGAGTGCAGTGGCCTGATCTCAGCTCCCTGCAAGCTCCGCCTCCCGGGTTCACGCCATTCTCCTGCCTCAGCCTCCTGAGTAGCTGGGACTACAGGCGCCCACCACCACGCCCAGCTAATTTTTTTGTAGAAACAGGGTTTCACCATGTTAGCCAGGATGGTCTCGATCTCCTGACCTCGTGATCCGCCCGCCTCAGCCTCCCAAAGTGCTGGGATTAGAGGCATGAGCCACCGCGCCCGGCCCAGGTTCTGTGCTTTCAAATGTTTACTGAGGTGTAGTTTCAAGAGTTGAAGTGTATACAAATCTATAGTTTTATAACTTTATAGTTACTTACTAATAATGCCATATAAAATGTATCAATTTCCTCAAAACCCAAACAATGTAGTTTCAACATCCTTGTGACTGCATGTAAAATGATGAAACTCATTTCAACTTATACATTATGTGCTGGTACAGATGCTTATCCACTATGTGAGTTACTCGTTATGTCTCTTGCAAATTGCTTTATCTTATATAGCCACGTAACAAATGGAACCTGGATATTACCCTTCTGTTAGCACCATGTATTCATTACACAAGTATATTTTGAGCACCTTTATTGAGCATTTACAGAATGTAAGGTATTAAACGCATATAATCTTCCAGATAGAAATACTCCTGGCTCTCCTGGAGCTTACAGTCTACAGAGTTCAGTATAAGTCAGCAGAAAGACACCCCAAACACATGCAGGACCAAGAGCCACAAAACCTCGACCTAGTCCCCGCTCTCCCACTACTGAGCTGTGCGATCGTTGGGAGGTCGCCTCACTAATCATTCTAAGCCTCAGCTGCCTGATCTGTAAAATGCAGGTTTGAACCAGTGGTCACAACCTTCCCAGCTTTAAGCACTCGGAGACTGCAAGCAAATTTTAGCGTCTCATTCCACTATGTGCTCTCAACACCTAGCAAGTAGTATGCTGGATAAATGAAAGGCAGTGAAGGCACAACTTCAGCCGCAGAACACGCCCAGAAGTCATTTCTTGCTCTTCGGCTGTCTCTGCAGGGCATCTTTTAACAGGGCCAGGGCGATCTGCAGTAATGGAGCAGACACTGTGCCCTCCCTTCCCTCTCGCACTCGGTGGAACTCAAGGCCCTCATCCCCCCGCCTTTCCTCTCGGAACCAGGGACTCGGCAGCCCGCCAGGAGGATGGCAGTGGCCGTTGACCCGGCCTCCCAGAGACCCGGGCCGCGCTCCCGCCCACACTGCACCTGCCGCAAGGACGGTCTCCCGCGCCGCTCCCGCCTGTCACGTGACAGCCCCCCCCCCCCCCCGCGGTCCGGGGCCGGTTTTTGGCGCGCGGCAGTGACGTCAGCATCCTGTCAGCCGCAGCCCCCGCCGCGGCCAGATCGACCTCGCGTTTTCAACTCCGCCCCGCCCGCCGCGCCGTTAACGGGCCCCGGCTGCCCCGCGTCCCGCCCGCCCGCGCCGCTCACCTTGAGGTGGCCGCTGTCTGGGCTGCTCGCTTCCTCCTCGTCCTCACCTCCCGAGGCGGCGGCGGAGGCCGAGGCGGCGGGCGGGGGCGCGCCCCGGCCACGAAGCCCCGAGTGCTCGGCGGCCGCGGCGGCAGGCAGGGCGGCAGAGGCGGCGGCCCCCGCGGCCCCGGGGCTGAGCGTCACGTTGTGTGCGTTCTCGCCCCAGCGCCACGGGTACACCATGAAGTCGCTGAAGCCGGGGCTGGTGGGGATGAGCGGCGGCGGCGGCTCCGGCTCCCCTCCGCCGCCGCACGTAGGCTTGATCGGGGTCGTCCTGATGACCGACACCAGCACCCGCTTCGGGGAGTCGTGGCAGAAGATGACGGGCGGCGGCGGCGGCGGGTTCTCCGCCATGGGCGCCTCCACGCCCCGGATCATCGCCCGGCCCGACCCGCAGCTCCGGCGGCCCCGGGCCGCTCTCCTGCGCAGCGCTCTGCCCCCGCTCGCTCCGCTCGGAGTCGCCGGCTCAGTCCTGCCGGCTCATGGCAGACGGACGTTTCCCGGAATCCTGCGCAGCAGCCACCTAACGAGTGGAGCGGCCGGCACCGGCGGGCAGGCCTGGACCCCAGCCCCAGGGCAAGCGCGCCCTCCGCTCTTTGTACTCCGCAGCGCAGGCTGCAGCGGCGGGAAGCGGCGGGCGGCCCGGCCCTCGCGGTGACAGGAAAGCAGGACGCGCAGCGCTGAGCCCCCAAAAATAACAACCTGCCGCCGCGGTGCCTGCCCCGGCTTTTCCCGCGTTACATTTCGCGCCTGGGCGGAACCAGTCACCGCGAGGCCGCAGCCCGCTGGCCGCACCGGCGAGTGACAGGCGGCGGGAGCCAATGGCCAGGCCTGGCCTCCTTTCCAGCCGGCCGGGGCGGGGCCGGGTCTGCGCGCGGGTCCTTCCCACGTCGCCATTGGCCGCCGCTCTTGTATTTTTTTCTGTCTCGAGGGCCAACAGCGTTCGAAACTCCAGCGGAGCGCGCGGCGCCGGCACTCGCCCGGACACACCCGCCTGCCGCCCCGCCCCGCCCCGCCGTCCCTCCGTGTGGTTCGTCGGGGCCGGGGAGACTGGGCGGCGGGGAGGGCGGCAAGAGGGCGGCTGATTGGACAGCGGCGGGGCGGGGTCGGGGGCGATCGTTGGGCGGTGAAGGCGCGCGCCCCGCTCGGCCCCGCCCGCCGTTGGTTGTTGGGCCGCGGTTCCCGCGCGCAGAGCGTTTAAAGGGCTGGGGCCCCGCCGCGCGTCCCGCCCCGCCCTGGGTCCCACCACCCGCCGGCGGCTGGAGCCTGCTGCCAGAGGTGCTGGTGGGCACCCGGCGTGCCTGGTTTCTTAATCGAGTTGCACGCGCTGTGAACCCGCCCTGTCAGCACCGCCCTGACTTCCCCCGGCCGATAGTGGGCCTCCGGTTCCCGGTCTGTGGAAAGGGGAGAGTTCAGGAAGTGGCCTCCGAAGTCCCCGCGGGCCACAAGAGCCGGGCGAGTGTCCGCTCTCACTCTGGACTGCTGCCTCCAAGTCGCCTCGGGGATCCCCCCACCCCGGCGACCCCGCTCTGCCGAGCGGCTGCTCCGGGGGTCGGGGCGGCGCCCCACTCTGCTCTGCCCCGGCCGCGTCCTCGTACTCGCGCCGGGACGCGCGGAGCCCCCGCGTCCTCTCCCAGCCCCGCCTGGCCCGGGTGGGGCTCGCAGGCGGCAGAGGAAGGACCGGCCGGAGGGAGTGCCCAGCTTCCTACCCGCTAGTTGTGGGCTGGGGAGCTGCGGTTTGTTCTTGTGAATACAGATTCCCAGGCACCGCCTGACTCGCGGTAGGGGCTCGATAAATATTTGTTGAATGGATGAATGAATATCCAGTGGTTAAGGGTTAGAACTGGTAATTAAGTTAGAACACGACTGCATAATAACATAACTAAGCTGAATAGCTTTTCTCTGTGAAAGACACGCAGAAATGCACAGCTATGCCTAAATTAAGGCACAGGTGTTTAAAAACAAAGGAAACTCTTTGTGTACTGATACGAACAATTTCAAAAATGTATTTTTATTTTAAAAGGCAAAACAAGCAATAGTGTGATTTTATGTAAAATTGTTAAACTGGGGAAAATACACGTTTTTACTTTTAGACTTACATAAAATATCTGGCAAGATGCAAAAGAAATTAATGGATCATGGAGGGAAATTCTGTGGCTGGGAACAGAAGTGAAAAGATTTCAAGAAATACAATATAAACTCTTTGTATCTTTTGAACTTTGAACCAAGTGAAAGTATCCTTTTAAGAAATGAAACAGTATATAGCCTCCATTTTCTGGAGGCTTACTACAAAAATAACATATATGTACTGATACACAATAATACATACGGATGTTTCACAGTTCACTCAACAATTGGGTAAGGAAGATATTTTTCCCATTTTATAAATGAGAAAAGTTGAGGCTTGTACAAAATTACATAATAAATCCTTTGGAAGAATGAGTCTGTACTGCCTGTGGATTATATCTCAGTGTCTGCTGAGCAGAAGAAGGAAAAGGCTGAAAAATGGGACTCACACATTTATGAGTCCCGTTTCTCATATTCCAAAACTTTCAGAGTTTAGCGGCAAATTTCATACTGTAATGGTTGGTCTAGAAAGCTGAAAGTTCAGCTCTACTTTCACCTAATTCAGTAAACGTTCATTTTGTTTTTAGTTTAATACCAAATAATTGTAACATATTTTTCTGAATCAGTTGGAAGGGAAATGTTATCCATCTATACTTGACAGGTAGTGTTAAAAAATACAAAAAAGTAGCCGGGCGACGAGGCGGGCGCCTGTAGTCCCAGCTACTCGGGAGACTGAGGCAGGAGAATGGCGTAAACCCGGGAGGCGGAGCTTGCAGTGAACTGAGAACCAGCCACTGCACTCCAGCCTGGGCGGCAGAGCGAGACTCCGTCTCAGACAAAAAAAAATAGAAAAAGAAAAAAGTGATCTATCCATCATGGACACTCGAATTAGGGGTTGAGCAAAATCCAACAGATTAATCACCAACAAATAGTTACTGTTTAACATCCAGAGCATGCCCCAGAGGGCAAGATGAATCATCCAGCACAGGATGCTGACTTTCTGCTTCTAAAAATTGCCCTTCATCAACAGTAACCTGGCAACTCCACTTGCTCTCTTCCCCAAGAGAATGAAAGACATGCCAGGAATGTGTGAACTGGGCAGAGGGTGATTCCAGGAGCAAAGCTGAGGTCATACCAGATCTTTGCTTGTTTGGCTCCATTTTCATGCAATGAGGAAGCTGTCTGAAGTGTGTGGATCACATTCCTGTTGTCTTTGTTCTGTCTCAGATATAATTAACAGCCCCCAATGTCAGAGGCCTGTGAACCAGAGCAACTCCATCTTAAACAGGAGCGGGTAAAATGAGGCTGAAACCTACTGGGCTGCATTCCCAGGCAGCTAAGGCATTCTAAGTCACAGCATCAGACGGGAGGTCAGCACAAGACACAGGTCGTAAACACCTTGCTGATAACACAGGCTGCAGTAAAGGAGCCGGCCAAAACCCACCAAAACCACAATGGCCACGAGAGTGACCTGTGGTCCTCCTCACTGCTACACTCCCACCAGCACCATGACAGTTTACAAATGCCATGGCAATGTCAGAAAGTTACCCTATATGGTCTAAAAAGGGGGAGCATGAATAATCCACACCTTGTTTAGTATACCATCAAAAAATAACCATAAAAATGGGCAACCAGCAGCCCTCATGGCTGCTCTGCCTATGGAGTAGCCATTGTTTTATTCCTTTACTTTCTCAATGAACTTGCTTTCACTCTGTACTGCGGACTTGCCCTGAATTCTTTCTTCTTTGAGATCCGAGAACCCTCTCTTGGTTCTCGGTAACAACAATACATACTAACTCTGAAAACTACTGAAACCTATTTCTGGATACTTACTGTATTACTAAAGTAGTCTTTTCAACTGTTAGAAATATAGGCCCCTTCGGGCCGGGCGCTGTGGCTCACGCCTGTAATCCCAGCACTTTGGGAGGCTGAGGCGGGTGGGTCACAAGGTCAGGAGATCTAGACCATTCTGGCTAACAGGGTGAAACCCCGTCTCTACTGAAAATACAAAAAATTAGCCGGGCATAGTGGCGGGTGCCTGTGGTCCCAGCTACTTGGGAGGCTGAGGCAGGGAAATGGTGTGAACCCGGAAGGCAGAGGTTGCAGTGAGCGGAGATCGCGCCACTGCACACCAGCCTGGGCGACAGAGCAAGACTGTCTCAAAAAAAAAAAAAAAAATATATATATATATATATATACCCCTTCTGATAAAGATATAAACCTCAAACCCCCTTTTTAAAAAATATATTTTAAACTTTCAAGATAAAATTGAAGTAAGATCAGCAGTTATTGAAGTCTGTGTAAAACATAACAGGCCAGGGGTGGTGGCTCACACCTGTAATCCCAGCACTTTGGGAGGCCAAGGCAGATGGATCAACTGAGGTCAGGAGATCAAGACCATCCTGGCCAACATGGTGAAACCCCATCTCTACTGGAAATCCAAAAACAATTAGCGGGGCATGGTGGCACACACCTATAGTCCCAGCTACTGGGGAGGCTGTGGCAGGAGAATCATTTGAAACCAGGAGGCTGAGGTTGCAGTGAGCGGAGATCGTGCCACTGAATTCCAGCCAGGGCGACAGACTGAGACTCTGTCTCAAAACAACAACAACAACAAATAGCAAGGTTTTTTGTTTCACTTTGTTTTATTTTTAATTTTTTATTTTATTATCTATCTATCTATCTACACATTTATTTTTTTGAGATAGAGTCTCACCCTGTCGCCCAGGATGGAGTGCAGTGATGCGATCTCAGCTCACTGCAAGCTCCACCTCCCGGGTTTACACCATTCTCCTGCCTCAGCCTCCCAAGTAGCTGGGATTACAGGCCCACCACCACGCACGGCTAATTTTTTTTGTATTTTTAGTAGAGATGGGGTTTCACCGTGTTACCCAGGATGGTCTCAATTTCCTGACCTTGTGATCCGCCCACCTTGGCCTCCCAAAGTGCTGGGATTACAGGCGTGAGCCACTGTGCCCGGCCCATTTTTCTTTTTTATTTTTTTGAGAGGGAGTCTAGCTCTGTCGCCCAGGCTGGAGTGCCGTGGCTAGATGTCAGCTCACTGCTGCCTCTGCCTCCTGAGGTGAAACTACTCTCCAGCCTTAGCCTCCCGAGTAGCTGGGACTACAGGCATGCGCCACCACACCCAGCTAAGTTTTGTATTTTTAGTACAGATGAGGTTTCACCATGTTGGCCAGGATGGTTTCCAACTCCTGGGCTCAAGTGATCCTTCCGCCTTGGCCTCCCAAAGTGCTGGCATTACAGGCGTGGGCCACAGTGCCCGACCCCAGCATTTGGTTTTGTAGAGACGGGTCCCACTACATTACCCAGGCTGGTCTCCACCTCTTGGCCTCAAGCAATCCTCCTCCCTCAGCCTCCCAAAGCACTGGATTATAGGCAGTCTTCAACCTAATTCTCATCTCTCCCCCACTTAACTAGGACTAACGATGCCTTCCTAGCAGCTTGCTTTACATCAGCTAACATCCCATTGGCCAAACAAGCCACATGGCTCAGCCCCGGACTGGAGAATTATGCCCTGATGTTATGTGGAAGGACACTGCAAAGTTACTTGGCTGAGGGTGTACACACAAGGCAGGGTGAAGAATTGGGCCATGAACACCCTCACAGTCTGGGTGTGTGAATGCCCTCCTGTGGTGCCAGGCTGTTAACTCCAGTACCACATGTTGAAGAGATGCTGAAAGACATGTTCTCCAGGGCACAGGTTTGCAATCCCTGTTGGGAACCGGCCACACAGCAGGTGAGCAGCGGTAAAGAAGCATAACTGCCTGAGCTCTGCCTCCTGTGAGACCAGCGGCGGCTTTAGATTCTCATCGCAGCACAAACCCTGTTGTGAACTGCGCATGTGAGGGATCTGGGATCTGGGTTGCACGCTGCTTTTGAGAATCTAAGCCTGGTGATTTGAAACGGGACAATTTCACCCCGAAACCATTCCCTTTCCCTTCTCCATCTGTGGAAAAATTGTCTTCCACAAAACGAGTCCCTGGTGCCAAAAAGGTTGGGGACCGCTGCTCCAAGGCACAGTTGCAAGTTTGCACAGGCCCTGCTATGTGACTGAGTCCCACAAAAGTCATATTGTAACCAGAGGACTACAACATCACAACAGCTGTAAACGTGGGGCCCACATGAACCTCACAGAAAAGACAGTCTCCCCTCATGGGAGCATGGAAAAATGCTTCTTGGCTGACAGATGACTAACTACAGACAAATCATTTTTAGCTGCTTAACCGCATTAGGAATAACCTACCAAACCTCCTTCAATCTGAGATCACCACATTCCTAGTAATATAGGGACTGTGGGCCTCCAGAATTGTCAGTGAGACAGCTTGGGAATGACAGTCTGAATCAGAAGGCCATCCCAAGGACTTGCCTTGAAACTGTCTTTCCATAGCAAGTATATATATATATAATTTTTTTTATTTAAGAGATGAGGACTTACTATGTTACCCAGACTTGAGTGCAGTGGCTATTCACAGGCACATCATAGCTCACTGCAGCTTCAAACTCCTGCCCTTAAGTGATCCTCCTGCCTCGATCCTCCTGCCTCAGCCTCCTAAGTTGCTGGAACTCCATGGAGCCTAACCACAAGCACAATGTTTTTACTTAAAGCATAAGTTACGTATCAATACAAAATAGTAAATAGTTTTGCAAAACTTACACAAGATTGAGAAAGTTTCTGTTACTCCTAGAAATGAATTCTGCTGTTACTGCTCATTTCTGGAATTGCTTTTGGTGACACAAGTGGTGATTTGGAGGACTGACCCATTTTCTAAACTTTCCTTGACACCCCCACTGTCACCAAGGATCTGGAGGTTTGACAGTTTGACGCTTCTGTAGTCTTGAAAGTGACTGAGTGGGCCAGGCGCGGTGGCTCTTGCCTGTAATCCCAGCACTTTGGGACACCAAGGCAGGCTGATCACTTGAGGTCAGGAGTTCAAGACCAGCCTGACCAAGATGGTAAAACCCCATCTCTACTAAAAATACAAAAGTTAGCCAGGCGTGGTGGCGCACACCTGTAGTTTCAGCTCTGCGGGAGGCTGAAGGAGAAGAATCTCTTGAACCCAGGAGGCAGAGGTTGCAGTGAGCGGAGATTGCACCACTGCACTCCAGCCTGGGCAACAGAGTGAGACTCTGTTTCAAAAGAAAAGAAGAAAAAGTAACTAAGTGAGTGACTGTGAGGTACTAATATTGGTTTCCTTATGCTCCACAAAAACATCAGTTTCATTATCTTAGACCCACAATGATCCCTTGTCAGCTGAATATGGAATCAACTTTAAAATGATCTGTGGCTTTACCCGGTAAATTACACTAATTTGACTTGTTGGAATAAAATCCAAAGTAGATTTAGATGAAGCAGTTTAATTAGGGCAGCTGATTCACAATACTTCCAAGAAGCACCTAAATCTCATAAGAGGTCATTGAACTGACTCTTGGGACAGTCTCCCGTTTTATCACACTTAGGATCTGTGGGTATCTCGAGTGGCCTAGTTGTAAGCTTGTACCAAAGGTAGACAGACCGTCTGCATCCAGGAAGACTTTCTGTTGTGGTATTTCATCATGTTTATTGCCATTTAATTAAGGTAAGTAAGGACATACATATATTTAGTTTAAATTCTATTCCTCCTCACTTCTGTGTGTCAGAGTTCAACTTTGGAGAGTGGGTTGTCAGTACAATTATTGTTGTTTTTCTGATAGTCTGTCTTTCACTTTTTACTCTGAATTATTTGGGGCTTACAGAAAAGTTGCAAAAATAGTAAAATTTTCGCATGTACCTCACTCAACTTCCCCTAAGGCTAGCATCTTGTATTACCACAACCATGTATTGAAACCAGGAAATTAGCATGTGTACAATACTATTTATTAAACTACACTCCTTGTTCTATTTTAATCTTTTTTTTTTTCCCACTAATGTCTTTTTTTCTGTTCCAAGATCCTGTCTGGATCTTACATAGCATTTAGGGATTATTTGTCCTTAGTTCCCTGCAGTGAGTAACAGTTCTTCAGTGGCTCAGTGGCTCCTTGTTTTTCCTTTTTTTTGAATCAAAGTCTCACACTGTCGCCCTGGCTGCAGTGCAATGGCATGATCTCGGCTCACTGCAACCTCTGCCTCCCGGGTTCAAGCGATTCTCCTGCCTCAGCCTCCCGAGTAGCTGGGATTACAGGCGCCCATCACCACGCTCGGCTAATTTTTTTTTTTTTTTTTTAGATGGAGTCTCGCTCTGTCACCCAGGCTGGAGTGCAGTGGCCGGATCTCAGCTCACGGCAAGCTCCGTCTCCCGGGTTCACGCCATTCTCCTGCCTCAGCCTCCCGAGTAGCTGGGACTGCAGGCGCCCGCCACCTCGCCCGGCTAGTTTTTTGTATTTTAGTAGAGACGGGGTTTCACCGTGTTAGCCAGGATGGTCTCGATCTCCTGACCTCGTGATCCGCCCGTCTCGGCCTCCCAAAGTGCTGGGATTACAGGCTTGAGCCACCGCGCCCGGCCTAATTTTTTGTATTTTTAGTAGAGAGGGGGTTTCACTATATTGGCAGGCTGGTCTCGAACTGCTGACCTTGTGATCCTCCTCAGCCTCCCAAAGTGCTGGGATTACAGGCCTGAGCCACCACACCCAGCCCCTTGTTTTTCATAATTCTGAATTGGTCAGAATTATGAAATTGGCCGGGCACGGTGGCTCACGCCTGTAATCCCAGCACTTTGGGAGGCCGAGACAGGCCGGATCACGAGGTTAGGACATTGAGACCGTCCTGGCTAATACGGTGAAACCCCGTCTCTACTAAAAATACAAAAAATTAGCCAGGTGTGGTGGCGGGTGCCTGTAATCCCAGCTACTCGGGAGGCTGAGGCAGGAGAATGGCGTGAAGCCGGGAGGCGGAGCTTGCAGTGAGCCGATATCGCACCACTGCACTTCAGCCTGGGCGAGACTCCATCTCAAAAAAAAAAAAAAAGACATTGATGAGAACTGATCTGAATTGATTAGAACTGATCAATTGAGGAGAATTGATCAGCTATTTTGTTGAACATTCCTCAGCTTAGATTTGTGATAGGCTTCTTTTACTTAGCATGTTTTCAGACTTTTTCCATGTTGTATTGTAAATCATTCTTCATTCCATTCTACACAGAAATAATATTTCATTGTATCGCTATACTATATTTTGCTTATCTATTCATCAGTTGATAGATATTTAAGTTGCTCCCACTTTTTGGCTATTATGAAGAGTGGTGCTGTGAATGTTCGTGTATCCGTTTTTATGTCGATTTTTTTTATTTTTATTTTTGGTTATACCTAGGTGTGGAATTGCTGGGTCATAGGGCAGCCGTGGGTTTAACATTTTGGGGATCCGACTAACTTTTCCAAAGCAGCTGCACCATGTTACATTCCTGCCAGCAGTGTATGAGGCTTCCAGTTTCTTCCCATCCTTGCCAATACTTGCTGTGTGTCTGATGATAGCCATCGGAATGGATGTGATGCCCCTTTTTTGAGACAGGGTCTCACTCTGTTGCCCAGGCTAGAGTGCAGTGGTACAATCATGGCTCACTGCAGCCTTAACCTCCTGGGCACAAGCGATCCTATCACCTTCACCTTCCAAATAGCTGGGACTACAAGTGCACAATACTACGCCCAGCTAAGTTTTGCATCTTTTTTGATACAGACATGGTCTCGCCTTGTGGCTCAGGCTGGTCTCAAACTCCTCGGCTCAAGCAATCCACCCACCTCAGCCTCCCAAACTGCTGGGATTATAGGCATGATCCACCGTGCTAAGCTGTCTGTTAATTTTTTTAAAAAAATTCTATATATTTGAGAATATTGCCCTTTTGTCTGTAGTATATGTTGTGAATATTTTCTCCCAAGCTGTCATCAGTTGTCTTTTAACTGCATTCATAACATTTTTATCACATGACTTTATTTAAAAATTTATCAGACTGGGCACGATGGCTCACGCCTGTAATCCCAGCACTTTGGGAGGCCGAGACAGGCTGATCACGAGGTCAGGAGACGGAAACCATCCTGGCTAATATGGTGAAACCCCGTCTCTACTAAAAATACAAAAAAAAAAAAAAAATTAGCTGGGCGTGGTGGTGGCACCTGTAGTCCCAGCTACTCAGGAGGCTGAGGCAGGAGAATGGCGTCAACCCGGGAGGCAGAGCTTAAAGTGAGCCGAGATGGCGCCACTGCACTACAGCCTGGGCGACAGAGCAAGACTCCGTCTCAAAAAAAAAAAAAAAAAAATCTGCAATAAGCTTGCTGAATATTCACAGTTACCTTCAATTTTCAGTTCATTGTGATATATCTTTGTTTATCTTATGCTAAGCAGGCCATTAAGTGGCATATGCTCACTGCAGTCCTAATGGATCCACTCCTTCAATACATGATCAAGATCTTCATTTTCAGCTTTGCAGTGTTTTTCTATTTTTCATGAACTTCTGTTCATCACTTTTAGCACAGAAGTTCAACAGTTTATCCATCTGTTTCTTCAGGTCGCATATGGTGGTCATTCCCACACCATACTGTTCCGTAAGGCATTTCACACTTCCACCGCCATCCAGTTTTTCCAACAGCATGACTTTCTGTGTTATAGATAAACATAAATGCTTCTTTTTTTTTCTTATCACTGTTACCCATAGGGGTATCTTTTTGGCATTTCCAACAATGTCTTTAAACACAGAGCACAGAATAAGCAAAAAAACAAACAAACAAACAAAAACCACAGTGAGTAATGCACATAGGTCTTGGCCCCATATGGAGCATTGTGGGGAACCTATCATTGCTGCATCCAGCCTGCATATGTGCCATTTTATTACCCTTTACAGGCACGCTTGTTGGGGGGTAATCTGGGCAAGCACAGAAGAGATATACCACAGCTGAAAGGGGCTTTGAGGGTCTTTTTTCTGTTGGGGATGCTGAATAAACCATGTTATGCACCTGCATTTTGACTGCAACCCATCACATGAGGTCAGGTGTGGAAAGTTCCGTTTATTACGTCATGTCAGCACTCAAAAAGTTTCAGATTTTAGAGCATTTTCGAGTTTGAATTTTCAGGTTAGGGATACTCAACCTGTAATTGATTTCTGTCATCTAATCATATTAGTTAATGCCTCCAATAGAATGTTGAAAAGTAGTGGATAGTGAATATCCTTGCCTTATTTCCAATGCTAGAATTCCCTATGGTGTATTCCCATTAAATAAGAAACTAATTTTAGGAATAAGGCATATATATTCAATTATGTTAAGAATGTATTTTTTAATTCCTATCTTCCTGAGTGCTTTGTGATGAATATATGTGGATTTTTGACAGAGTCTTGCCCTATTGCTGAGGCTAGAGTGCAGTGGCGTAATCTCAGCTCACTGAAAGCTCCACCTCCTGGCTTCATGCCATTCTCCCGCCTCAGCCTCCTGGGTAGCTGGGACTACACGCAGGCCACCACGCTCGGCTAAATTTTTGTATTTTTAGTAGAAATGGGGTTTTGTATTTTTAGTAGAGACGGGGTTTCACCTTGTTAGCCAGGATGGTCTCGATCTCCTGACCTCGTGATGTGCCCCCCTCGGCCTCCCAAAGTGCTGAGATTACAGGTGTGAGCCACCGCGCCCGGCCTATATAATTTTTAAAAAGCAATATGGACGGAAGAATAAGGCCCAGAGGGGACACACACACGCACTCACACAAAAGGGTAGTCTCCAATTGGTAGGTGTCTACTACAGAGGGTCTATGGTTCAGTCTGTCCCCTTTGATATAAATTAGCATGCCAAGATACAGTTTGAGTCAGCCAATTCTCAAGAATTACATTTTTATCTGAGGTACATTTTAGAAATGTGCATCATTAGATACAAATGCAAATTTTTTTTTTTTTTTTGATGGAATCTTGCTGTCACCGAAACTGAAATGCAAGGTATGACCTCGGCTCACTGCCTCCTGAATTGAAGCCATTCTTCTGCCTCAGCCTCCCGAGTAGCTGGGATTACAGGTGTGCACCACCATGTCCAGCTAATATTTTGTGTTTTTAGTGGAGACAGGGCTTCACCATGTTGGCCAGGCTGGTCTTGAACTCCTGACCTCAAGAGATCTGCCCCCCTTGGCCTCCAAAAGTGCTGGGATTACAGGCGTGAGCCACTGTACCAGGCCAAGATGAGCACATATTTTATGTGCGTACTATTCACCATCCCCCCAGCTGCATGGAAAGCTTGTGTGGGAGTTTAGATAAAGATGGCTCCAGAGCTCTTGCTGAATTCCTGGCTATACCAGGGGCTTAACAGTTGATGACTGACTATTATTTTGATATAGTCATAACCCTTCATGATGGTTGTCAGGTGTTCAAAGCACTTCTATGTATTTTCTTATTCGACCCTCACAACATCTCTTATCAGGCTGACTTAGCAGAGTGTCTGCATTTTATAGCTAAAGAGAAAAATACCAAAGAGATTAACTGGCTTTGCTAAGGCCATATGGCTCACATGGGGTAAGGCTAAGACTGGCACAAGTCCACTCTTCTTTGCTTTATGCCATGGTGCTCATCAGAGCCTGAATTTTCCTTAAGATGTGTTTTAATGATATGTCCTGTCACAGTGTTTGATAAATGATCACATCAATAGAAGAGATATTATGTAGGCAAAAACAATTTAGGAATTGCATTTTTAAGTGCTCACTCAGCCTTAAGAGGGTAATTATATAATGAATTTAGAAAACCCAGCCAATCTTGAAGACTTCCTATAATGGCAGAAATGATCTTGGATGCTAAGCAAAATAATCAAGTACACACGTATTGCTCAGCATTTCTATTTCGTTGGAAGCAAGAGTTTTCACATGTTTCACCCCCTATTCATTCAACAAATACTTATTAAGGGCCAGTTGCATGTCAGTCTCTGTTCTCTGCCCTGGAAATACAGCAGTGAGCAAAACAGCCCTGCTCCCAGGAAGCTCAAACCCTTGTGGAGGGGACCAGAGAACAAACAAATGAACACACACAGTGGACAATGTTATGGAGGAAGAAAAGGTGGAAAATGGGGCAGAGAGGCTGGTACGAGGCTGGGTGTGGTGGCGGCACCTATGGTCCCAGCTACTCGGGAGGCTGAGGCAGGAAGATTCTTGGAGCCCTGGAGTTTGGGGCTGCAGATTGTGCCACTGCACTCCAGGCCGGGGACCAGAGCAAGAACCCATCTTTTTTTTTTTTTTTTGAGATGGAATCTCGCTCTATTGCCCAGGCTGGAGTGCAGTGGCATGATCTTGGCTCACTGCAACCTCTGTCTCCCGGGTTTAAGCAGTTCTCTGCCTCAGCCTCCCAAATAGCTGGGATTACAGGTGAGCGCCACCACACCCGGCTAATTTTTACATTTTTAGTAGAGACGGGGTTTCAACCACCTTGACCAGGCTGGTCTTGAACTCCTGACCTCGTGATCCACCTGCCTCGGCCTCCCAAAGTGCTGGGATTACAGGCGTGAGCCACTGTGCCCAACGGAACCCATCGCTTAAAAAAAGAAAGAAAGAAAAGAAAAGCTGGTCAGGGAAGTTCTCTTTGATTAGGAGACATCTGAGCAGGGACTTAAAAGAATTTAGGGAGTGAGCCATATTAGGGAAGCTTGACTCCAAGCAGAGCAAACAGCAAGTAGAAACGTCCTTTAACAGTAGAAAGGCCCTGGGACAGGAGAAAAAGTTCTCTCTTTCTCTCTCTCTCTCTCTCTCTCTTTTTTTTAAACGGGCAGGGTTTTGCTCTGTCACCCAGGCTGGAGAGGAGGGGCATGATCACAACTCACTGTAACTTGAACTAGGCTCAGGCAATCCTCCCACCTCAGCCTCCCAAGTACCTAGAACTACAGGCATGACTCACCACACCTGGCTAATTTTTAAATATTTTGTAGAGATAGGGTCTCACTGTGTTGCCCAGGCTGGTCTCGAACTCCTGGCCTCAAGCAATCCACCCGCCTCAGCCTTCCAAAGTACTGGAATTATAGGTGTGAGTTTCATTCTTAGAAGTGTAGAAAATAGCCGGGCATGGTGGCAGGTGCCTGTAACCCCAGCTACTCGGGAGGCTGAGACAGGAGAACCACCTGAACCGGGAGGCGGAGGTTGCAGTGAGCGGAGATCGCGCCATTGCACTCCAGCCTGGGCATCAACAGCGAAACTCCGCCTCAAAAAAAAAAAAAAGAAAAATGTAGAAGACAAGTTGTCTCGTTCCCCAGTGATCCAGAGGAGGGTCAATAACTCTCAACTTTCCCCCCAATATTAGAGTTAGTGAGAAGGATGTCTTGTATTTACGTGATTACTTTTATTTAAAATAATATCTCCAGGCCAGGCGCGGTGGCTCACCCCTGTAATCCCAGCACTTTGGGAGGCCGAGGCGGGCGGATCACGAGGTCAGGAGATCGAGACCATCCTGGCTAACACGGTGAAACCCCGTCTCTACTAAAAATACAAAAAATTACCCAGGCGCGGTGGCGGCGCCTGGAGTCCCAGCTACTCGGGAGGCTGAGGCAGGAGAATGGTCCACATCCTGTACTTCTGCCCATGAAAGGCCCGACTCTCAGCTGATGCTCCATAAAGGTTGGCAACATCCTCATTGCTTGCTAATCTCTCAGCTGGGTCATAGCCTCCGAAAGATGCTGGGAGGGAAGGGCTCTTCCCCTCAGAAGCAACCTCTGCCCCCTCACTAGCAAGACCTGGCTAGGATTGAGAACTCCAAAGGACAGAGGGGCAAAGACTTAGGAGGGGGCTCTGTATGTGTGAAGAAGTGTTCAGATGTTTGTGGGAAGGGACCCTGAAAGAAGGACCACCAGGACCAGAACAGACAGGGAGGGGCTTTCATAGGGGACTTCAGGGACCATAGCGCATGGTGAGGCCTTTTAAGCCAATGTAGAAGATAGCAAGTCTACTGGATCTTCCCCCATAGACTATATATGGTGGGTTTTTTGTTTGTTTGTTTGTTTTGTTTTGAGACAAGAGTCTCACTCTGTTGCCCAGGCTGGAGTGCAGTGGTGCAATTTCAGCTCACTGCAACCTCCACCTCCCAGGTTCAAGTGATTCTTGTGGCTCAGCCTCCCGAGTAGCTGGGACTACAGGCACATGCCACCACGCCCAGCTAATTTTTTGTATTTTTAGTAGAGACGGGGGTTTCACCATGTTGGCCAAGATGGTCTTGAACTCCTGACCTCAGGCAATCCTCCCCCCTCAGCCTCCCGAAGTACTGGGATTATAGGCACGAGCCACCGTGCCTGGCCTATATACGTTTTAAAACATGGCAGTGGCTTTGACTTGGACTTGGAAAATCTGAGGTCCATTTCCAGCTTTACTAATTGCTACTTCTGTGACCTCAGACAAATCATGTCGGTGTCTGACCATACGTTTCCTTGTGTATAAAATGGCGATCATGACGCCAGTCTTCCAGGATCTTTGTAAGCATTTCCTGGCATAATGTGGGTGCTCACTTGATTAATGGATTGAGGTATGTCTTCAAGAAGTGAACACCAATAGCCTGAACTGAGGAATTTGTAGGTAGGAACTGGGGTGGGGGTGAGCAGGAAAAAGAAGCCTTTCATACAGAGAAGGGGGCCTTCAACACATTTTTTTTTTTTTTTTTTTTGTGAAATGGAGTTGTTGCCCAGGTTGGAGTGCAATGGCGTGATCTCAGCTCACTGCAACTTCTGCCTCCTGGGTTCAAGCAACTGTCCTGCCTCAGCCTCCCAAGTAGCTGGGATTACAGGTGCCTGGACCACGTCTGAGTAATTTTTGTATTTTTAGTAGAGACGGGTTTCACCATGTTGCCCAGGCTGGTCTTGAACTCCTGATCTCAGGTGATCCACCCACCTTGGCCTCCCAAAGTGCTGAGTTTATAGGCATGAGCCACCGCGCCTGGCCAACAGCTTTTAGTTCCGTTTACAAACATCTATAAATATTATGTCTAATATGATAATACAGTTTTTAAAATATACCCGAGGGGAATAAACTAATCTCCTAAGAGTAAAAATTCAGCTCCTCAGGTATTAAATAAACCTGAAGGAGTTGAAAGAGCTCTGATGGTCCTGGGTGTGGCTGGGTAGGGGTGTGTTATACTGCGAGAGGCTCAATTGGTTAAGAGCCTGGGCTTCGATGACCATTCAGAGATGGGAAGTGAATCCTTGAGCCTATAATGACTTCTTTTTATTTTGTTTTGAGACAAAGTCTCACTCTGTCACCCAGGCTGGAGTTCAGTAGTACAATCATGGCTCACTGCAGCCCAATCTCCTGGGCTCAAGTAATCCTCCCACATCAGCCTCCTGAGTAGCTGGGACTACAGGTATGTCCCACAATGCCCTGCTAATTTTTTCTTTTTTTTTTTGGAGACAGAGTTTTGCTCTTGTTGCCCAGGCTGCAGTACAATGGCACAATCTCGGCTCACCACAACCTCCACCTCCTGGGTTCAAGCGATTCTTCTGCCTCAGCCTCCCAAGTAGCTGTGATTACAGGCATGCGCCACCACACCCAGATAATTTTGTATTTTTAGTAGAGATGGAGTTTCTCCATGTTGGTCAGGCTGATCTCGAACTCCTGACCTCAGGTGATCTGCCTGCCTCAGCCTCCCACAGTGTTGGGATTACAGGTGTGAGCCACCACGGCTGGCCTCCCTGCTAATTTTTTATTTTTTTTGTAGACACAAAGTCTCCCAATGTTGCCCAGGCAGGTCTCAAACTCCTAGGCGCAAGTGATCCTCTTGCCTTAGCTTCCCAAAGTGTTGGGATTACAGGCATGAGCCACTGTGCCTTGCCTAAAGATTTCTTAAACAGACATTTTTTCCTAGTAGCTACAGTGATTCTTAAGAAAGCAACTGTGGTCAACTCTAAACAAAGCCCTTGGATATCTCTAACTAATCCAGGCCACTGCTGATTTCCACATTTACTCCAGTCAAATTTATCCCAGGACTTACTTTGATTGATTAACCCAAGAATGGGATGCAAATCTCTTCATGTCTCTCTCCTCAATTTAAAATTTTCGTATAATAATCATTCAAGTGTGAGAAAACATATGCCTACAGTCACTCATAGCAGCATAGTTGAGAATGGTGAAAAATGGGAAACACTAAAATGTCCACTACTAGGAAACTGGTTAAGTACATTAGAGTATGCAAGTTATTAAGGTATTGCCTGGCAGCGCCAAGCTCACCCTTTATTGCCTGCACTGTGGAAAATGTATCTGGCCGGGCCTTTCCAATTGTGTTCCTTTGCCAGAAGCTGGATGTTAAGCCCTGTCAGTAGAGGGAGCTAGAGGGACACTGGAAGAGAAAGAATACTTCTTTTCTGAGATCTGGGGTAGCTTGCTTGCCAGGCTCCTGCAGAGCACAATTTTTTTCTCACTACCTGGCCCCAAGTGTTTTTTTTCTCTACGGCCTGCTAGGCTTCTACCTTTTCCAGTTTTCAATTTAAGCAGTAGTGGCAGGATAACCAGGAGCCCCAGAACACATGGAGCCTGTGCCAAGCCAGGCAAGGGACCTCCGTCCCTATGTGGTAGTCAGGCTATCTTTTCAATTATGTGCCTAGGTCCTGGGCTGAACACATTAAATGGACCAGCTGCTGGATAAGGCCAAATGGCATCAGTCACAAAGGACAATTGGGTATCTATCCAGATGATACTGACAGAACTAATTTCTGACTGTGTATCTTTATTTTAGCTCCATGCTTCTAAAATTTTACCATATACAGGAATCTCCTACACGTGTTGTAAAGTGTAAATTCTAATTCAGTAGCTTTGGGATAGGCCTGAAATTCTGCATTTCTAAAAATTTCTCAGATGTGGAAGCCGCTGGTCCACAGACCATCCTTAAAGAAGTGAGGTGTTGGCCGGGCGCGGTGGCTCACGCCTGTAATCCCAGCACTTTGGGAGGCCGAGGCGGGCGGATCACAAGGTCAGGAGATCGAGACCACGGTGAAACCCCGTCTCTACTAAAAATACAAAAAATTAGCTGGGCGCGGTGGCGGGCGCCTGTAGTCCCAGCTACTGGGGAGGCTGAGACAGGAGAATGGCGTGAACCCAGGAGGCAGAGCTTGCAGTGAGCTGAGATCCCGCCACTGCACTCCAGCCTGGTGGACAGAGTGAGACTCCGTCTCAAAAAAAAAAAGAAGTGAGGTGTTAGCTTATTTTTGAACACACTTCTGAAGTGTCGTCTAAATAGGAGAACAGCCCTATTTCAACATCTTAGCCCAATGTTAGCACAGACACAGTGTAACTTTCACTCTGCAAAATGACGTTTTGTGTCTATGTATGCCAGTTGCCCCCACTAGGACCTCAGTAAGCATATCCTCAAATCATTTCTTTTTCCTTCTTTTTCTTTTTTTTTTTTGAATTAAGACAGGGTCTCTGTCACCCAGGCTGGAATGCAGTGGTGTGAACATGCTTCACTGTAGCCTCTGCCTCCTGAGTCCAGGTGATCCTCTCATCTCTCAGTCTCCCAAGTAGCTGGGCCCACAGGAGCATGCCACCATGCCTGGCTAACTCTTAACTTTTTTGTAGAGACAGAGTCCCACTATGTTGCTCAGGATGGTCTTGAAATCATTTCTATTAGTGAGCTAGCTGTGGATTTACACACAATTCCCCTTTACAGTGATTTTTTTTTTTTTCAGATGGAGTTTCACTCTTGTCACCCAGGCTGTAGTGCAATGGTGAAATCTTGGCTCACTGCAACCTCTGCCTCCTGGGTTCAAGCAATTCTCCTGTCTCAGCCTCTCAAGTAGCTGGAATTACAGGAGTGCACCACCACACCTGGCTAATTTTTGTATTTTTAGTAGAGATGGGGTTTCACCACGTCAGCCAGGCTGGTCTTGAACTTCTGACCTCAAATGACCCACCCGCCTTGGCCTCTCAGAGTGCTGAGATTACAGGCGTGAGCCACTGTGCCTGGTTCCCTTTAGAGTGATTCTAAGAACTAGTGCTTTGTATGCACAGTGATGTCTGCCTCCTGCTTGCATACGTCTTTTTATTTTTTTTGAGACGGAGTCTTGCTCTATCGCCCAGGTTGGAGTGCAGTGGCGCGATCTCGGCTCACTACAAGCTCTGCCCCCCGGGTTCCCGCCATTCTCCTGCCTCAGCCTCCCAAGCAGCTGGGACTACAGGCGCCGCCACCTCGCCCAGTCATTTTTTTGTATTTTTAGTAGAGACGGGGTTTCACCGTGTTAGCCAGGATAGTCTCCATCTCCTGATCTCGCGATCCGCCCGGCTCGGCCTCCCAAAGTGCTGGGATGACAGGCGCGAGCCACCGCGCCCGGACGCTTGCATAGGTCTTTAAGGAGAGGGACTAGTCCTACTAACACCCCATGTTTTAGCTCGATGCTTAGCAGTAGAGCATGATGGTTGGACGTGTTCATGAGCTCAACTCTTCCACTTGCTGAGGTATTCATCTCAGTGTACCCTAGGACTGCAAAAGCATCTACCTCATCAGGTTGTTGCAATAATTAAATGAACAGATACAAAATGCTTAGAAATGATTACTGGTACCCAGTAAGTGCTATATAAGATTCAGCTTATGACTATCCACAAATGTGTCATATAATAAATCTTTCAGAAAAAAACAGTATCACATCTATTTGTCTTGTAATATGCATTTATCAGCTTCTCATCTATTAATTTGCTGCATTTTTACTTTTTTTTTTTTTTTTGAGACAGTCTCACTGCATTGCCCAGGCTATAGTGGCATAATCATGGCTCACTGCAGTCTCAACCTCCCTGACTCGAGGGATCCTCTGCTCTCAGCCTCCCGAGTTGCTGGGACTACAGGTGTACCCCACCACAGCTGGGTAATTTTTAAATTGTTTTGTAGAGATTGAGTCTCATGGTGTTGCCCCGGCTGGTCTTAAACTCCTGGGCTCACGTGATCCTCACGCCTTGGCTTCCAAGAGTGCTGAGATTAAAGTAAAAATGTGGCCACCACACCCAGCCACATTTTTACTTTATTTTTAACACATGTAAAATTACTTGTCATAAGTACCTATGTATAAACAAGAAATTCATTCACCAAACAACAAATATCTCCTGCATAAAAGGTGTCTTTCTAGGCACTGAAGATGAAACCAGAGAGAAGGGAAGGAAAGGATTCAGAAATGAATTAGACACTATTTCAAACCTTAGGGAGGAGAAATAAGGACAAAGAACTATAACACAGGCCAATGATCCAGTATGACAAGAGGCACAGCAATACCACGTTCACGCTCATCATCACACGCCAGGAATTCTGTTTGCTACCTGCCAAGCATCTATTCCTATCTGCTGGTTTAGAAACCTTATTTTCCTCAGGGAATCACCCCCTCAACTCTCAGTTCCAGTGGTTCAGGGGGTGCTGACTTCAATCAGAATCCAGCTTGGGCTGGTAATCAAGCCTGGATGATCAGAGAATTAAATGCCCTGCAGTACAACAACTGGGTTCAATGGTGTATGTGTGACCCAAGACATAGGCCTATGATTCAATTCTGGGACTTCTGTGCATGCACCAAAGTCAAGTCAGCTGGGCACAGTGGCTCACGCCTGTAATCCCAGCAATTTGGGAGGCTGAGGCAAGTGGATCATCTGAGGTCAGGAGTTTGAGACCAGCCTGACCAACATGGTGAAACCCTGTCTCTAGTGAAAATACAAAAATTAGCTGGGTGTGGTGGTGCACACATGTGATCCCAGCTACTGGGGAGAATGAGGCAGGATAATCACTTGAACCTGGGAGGTGGAGGTTAAAGTGAGCCAAGATTGCGCCACTGCACTCCAGCCATAGCAATAGAGCAAGACTCCATCTCAATAAATGAATAAAGTCAAGTTGGCTGGGCACGGTGGATCATGGCTGTAATCCCAACTCTTTGAGAAGCCGAGGCAGGCAAATTGCCTGAGCTCAGGAGTTCCAGGCTGGTCGGGAATTTCTGGAGTGAGCCAACGTTCCTGGTGGATTTTTTTTTTTTTAATTGAGCCAACAAAGTCCTTGATTTTACTTATTCCAGATGGGTTTTCTGTTGCTCACAACTTGAATGATCTAGAATAAATGAGAAAATACAACGTTCTAAATCCCCAATTATTTATTTGGCCTTGATTAAAGTTACAACTAGAGATCAAACTTTTAATAGTAGGAACTTGAGAGAATAACATTTTCTATTGGCACAATTGCTTTCAGGATACAAAGCACTAAGCTATCCAGTAACATTTTGTCATAAGAAAGCAAGTTGGAAAGACATTCAATGACACCAAGAATACAAATATTATTAGCAGATTGGGGAAATTATTTCCTGATTTAAACATTGTGTATCTGATCATTGTGAATGGATTTCTGTTTGCTAGAAGTTCTCCTGGTGCATCCTGATTGTTAACTAATGGTTTATGGTTCTACAACTCCTGACTTGGAGCCTATGTACTTGCTACTTGCTTTATTCATTTGTTGTGGGAAACTGATTTTGAACTCACTTATCACTCTTGGAATAGTGAAACCAGAAACTATTATGTAACTTCATTGATCCTGTCATAACTGACTCAACTGGCATAAAAGATCAGATCCTCTTAGAGTTAGGAAAACTACTTTTGTTCTTGCATACATTATACAAGTAGAAACAATGATAAAATAGTGAAATTTATTTTTACCTTTTTCAATTGACTTCTTTGGTCTTGTCTTCCATTTAACTATATGACAAATGCAAGACGGGTTATAATCATCCTAACTTGAGAGACAAGAAAAAGGCAAGGAGAGAGAAAGAGCAGGAATCCAGTGGCAAAACAGAGCAGATTGAATGCAGTGCTTTGGTAATTAACAAGAACTCACATCCTGGCCAGCCTGACCTGGCCTCTCCGCCCTGGCTCTCAGCCAGGTGTTGCTCCCTGCATATAATTGGAAGTAATGAAGCTACATGTGTCTAAACTCTCAATTAATTGTTCTGTGAATTCCAAGTCAATCTGGAAGATGTTAGTGTATTTTATTATTCCTAATGGGACTCCTCTATTAAGTAATTAAGGTAATTTACATCTTGTATACAGTTAAGTGTCACTGCATTTCCATTGGTGGTAATAAATAACCACTGGAATATATATAATAACCAAGAAGGACTGGTAGTATTATTCAGCATCCACACTTCACTGCTTTTTTGATGTGCTATATGGACATGTGTTTCTATGCTATACGGACGTGTGTTTTTGTTTGGTATTATGATTACTAAAGGCTGTTTTCGTATATCAGATTATGAGAAAGATCAGTCTATTAAACTGACCACATTAAACACAATGTGTGAATAACTTATGCTAATGTGGTAGAGTTGCATTTTAGGAACGCATTTAAGGATACAATCTCCCAGAAGAAAAAAAACGGTCAGTAAAAAATATGAGGCTGCTTAATGTTACTCTCAGTAAATTGTGCAGTAGTCAATAGCCCCATAAGAAACTCATGGCCATGGCCGGGGCACGGTGGCTCACACCTGTAATCCCAGCACTCTGGGAGGCCAAGGTGGACGGATCACGTGAGTTTGAGACCAGCCTGACCAACATGATGAAACCCTGTCTCTACTAAACACACACACACAAAGAAAAAAAGAAAGAAAGAAACTTATGGCCAGCTAATACCAGGTAGAGATTACTCATCTTTATTTCGGTGGTTCTGAAGATGTTCTGAATCCTGAAGCAATGAGAGTTGGTTCTCTTACAACTGTTTGGGGCATTTGTGACTTGGAAATAGGCGGCAGTGCTCAAGGGCATGCTTTAAGAACTTACAGTGGCTGGTTATGCTGGAAGGAAGATAAGAAGAAAACGGGGGAGCAGGCTAACTCCAGATGCCCAGTGGGAAGACGACAGGCCCTTCTCTCACATGGTCATGATTCCTTGGTATTGTGGTTTGGTGAGCAGTTTAAAGAAACCAAAGATAACTTTAGCTTGAAGCAGGGCTTCTGAAAGTATGGTCTCTGGTGCCTGGAGTGATTCTGGTTCATTGAGATAAATTTACGATTTTTACAAAAAAAAAAAAATTACAATTTTTACTAAATTTTACACGAAATGTACTATTTTTACAATTTTAAAGTGTATAACTCAGTGACATTTACTAAATTTACAATTTTGTGCAACCACCTCCACTATCTTGTCAGAACACTTCATCACCCCACAGGAAACTCCCAGGCCCATTAAGCAGTTACTTTCCAACACTCCGGACCCCCACGCCTGGCAACCACCAATCTGCTTTCTGTCTCTATAGATTCTGGACATTTCATATAAATGGAATCATACAACGTGTGGCCCTTATTGTCTTTCACTTAGCACTACGTTTTCAAGGTTCATCCATGTTGTAACAAGTATCAATACCTTTTTATGACCAAATAATACTTTTTTGTACCACATTTTATTTATCCATTCATCGGGTGACATATATTTTAGTTGTTTCTGCCTTTTGGCTATTGTGAGTAGTGCTGCTGTGAATATGCATATACAAGTTTTGGTTTGAACACTTGCTTTTAATTCTTTTGGGTAGAAAGTATAGGCATTAATATTTGCTCACTCAAAAGGAGGTGACAAAATATCTTAAATTCTTCAATCATTCAACAAATATTTACTGAAAACCTACTCTATAGCTGTCTAGAACTCCAAGCACTGGGAATACATACTGCAATGAATAAGACAGGCATCATCCCTGTCCTCCTTGGGAATAACACAGAATTCAGTAAGTGAGTAAAACACAGACTTTGCCGCTTTTAGGATTAGGAATTCCTTTTCTATTTGCTATTAAAGGAAAGTAAAAGCTGGTCACAGAGCACCTGGCAAGATGCTCTAACTGGATGCTTTCGGATGAAACAAGCAAACACAACTAAGCGCAATCAATCTGTTATCTTACATCATAAGCCTCAAGCGGGGAGGTTCCCAAGTGGGTCCAGTCGGCAGCGCAACATCATCAAGGATCTAGGGTTTCTCCATCCTGCTCTGCCATCCTCATGGCCACACTAAGGAACAGCCAACCCCAGGCATCACATCTTCTTACGGAACAAGGACCAGGGAACGGAAGTGGGGCAGATCCCTTCTCAATCCCTTCTTAGGTGCAAGAAAAACTTCCCCAGAATAATTCTCCTCAGATCTGTTCTGCCTGATTTGCCCCACAGCCTATTCCTAAGCCAATTATTGGCAAGGAATTGGAATCAGGTGCAATGAATTATGTACGATTAATCAAGTTGGAGGCTGGAAGGGGCCTGCTTCCCCTGGGGAATATGATGCCCGAACATAATACAGGCTCTGGAAAAATGTAAGAGGTAAAGAATGGCTGTAGGAGAAGCAGCCAAGCGTAGCTCCACTGGTGCCTATGCAAGATTTCCTGGAGGAAGTCCAGTCCAGCGTTCTCTAAGCTCCAGGCCTCAACTGAATATCTCAAAACAAATATCCAAACCTCAACGTGTCCAAAACTGAATTCATGATTCTCGTTAAAGTAGTGTCGTCCAGTGGTGACTAATACTACCATTCAGATGCTGGAGCCAGGAAAATAAGAGTCGCCATATCTTCTTCCTCATCACCACATCTAGCACATCACCAAGTCTTTGAACCCCTCTACTCTCTTCACCTCCACCGCCACCATCCTAATCCCACTCACTATCAACTCTTCCCTGGAGCTTTGCAACAGTCACGTTTGGCTTCCTAGCATCCATTTGTATTTCCCTCCAAACTATTAGTTCACAGTGCAGGTAGGGTGGCCTTTTCAACCCAAATCCGCTCATGCTCAAAACTTGCTTCCCACGGCTCTTAGAGACCACTTTGAGCTTGAACAGACTGTGCACATCCCACCTCAAGACTGCTGCACTTGCTGTTCCTCCTCCGACCCCTTGTCACCCCTCTCCCTCGGCTTAACTGTCACTTCCCAATTAGGTCAGGTCCCTTTGCTGCAGCCCGTAGAGAGCTCTGCGCCTGTCCTTCAGGGCACTTTTTCTCCATCTACAGACTCAGATCCGTGACAACACGGAGCTAGTATTTCCTACAACATCATGCCTGGCACACGGTAAGTGCGCAATATGCAGCTGTTGCACGGCTAAATGTATACACAAGCTTCAAAGCAGAGTGGCCGATAGCAAATACAGACGCAGTCACGGGAGAAAGCACACACCGCCGAGACACCACCGCCGCTCCGCGCCGCCTGGACCAGCCGGTAGCTCCGCCCCTGGGCCCCGCCCCTCCCTGCTGAGCGGAGGGGGCGGGGCTCAGAGGTCGCGTGACGTAACAGCAGCCGGCCGGTGATTGGGTCTCCAGGCGCGCCGTCTCGGACAGGGGGCGCACCCGCGCGCGCTGATTGGCTGTCTGGCGCGGTGGGGCGGGCGGCGGCGGCGCCGCGGGGGCGGGCGGCGGGAGGGGCCGGACCGGGTAGGGCCCGGAGGGCGGCGGCGGCGGCGGCAGCGGAGCGGGCGGCATGGGTCCTCGCCGCCGGCTTCGCTGAGACGCGCTCGCGTGGGCTGCCCTCCCGGGCCCGCAGTGGTCGCGGCGGCATGAAGGGCGCCCTGGGGAGCCCCGTGGCCGCCGCCGGCGCCGCGATGCAGGAGAGTTTCGGCTGCGTGGTGGCCAACCGCTTCCATCAGCTGCTGGACGACGAGTCGGACCCGTTCGACATCCTGCGCGAGGCCGAGCGCCGGCGCCAGCAGCAGCTGCAGCGCAAGAGGCGCGACGAGGCGGCGGCGGCGGCGGCCGGGGCCGGTCCCCGCGGCGGCAGGAGCCCGGCCGGGGCCTCGGGCCACAGAGCCGGCGCGGGCGGCCGGAGGGAGTCGCAGAAGGAGCGCAAGAGCCTCCCGGCGCCCGTCGCTCAGCGGCCCGACAGCCCCGGGGGCGGCCTGCAGGCGCCGGGTACGCGGGGACAGCGGGGTGGCGGCCACGGCCGGCCCTGCTGCGAGACTGGGGTCCCGGGGGCCGGCTCCAGGAGGGGGGACCGGGAAGAGCCGGGACAGTTGAGGGTCCTGGTGGCCGCCGAAGGTAGGAGGAGAGGGGCAGGGGTCACACCCCTTCCAACCCCCGCCAGCCCCGTGCGGGGCTCCGGGGGAAACGCTGGCTTGGGGCGGGGTGGGGCCCCCAAACCCTGGCTCGGAGCCTCTACGGCAAGTTGGACGAAGTTGAGGGGGGTTGCTGGGGTGGCGTGTGGGGGCGAACGCTGAGGTCGCTCCTCCGGGACTCCCACATCCAGACCTGGCGGGGACCTTCTCCGTCCTCCAGCCCCACCTCTGCAGGATTGAGGTCGGAGCCGCCCGAGAGCGCGGCGGGGAGGAGGGAGGAGGAGGGCGCCCGGTCCCGGGGCCGGGGGCCTCTGTGATGCGGGAGGCCTGGGCGACCGCGGGGCGGCCTGTGACGTCGGGGCCCGGGCGCGGGTCCTCGGCGCTGCCCGGCCTGGCGCCTTCGCCCCTTCCCCGGCCGGTAGCTTCCAGCAGGCAGCGGGCATCGTATTTCAGTACTTCTTGTGGTGTTGATGGGATGTGCAACTTATAAATAGCTCACGGCTGCTTTAGGAAAAGCGTTTTTAACCTTTCCAGCAAGAATATTCGGAGTTCCCCACTCCCTGTTTAGCAAGAAAAACCAGTGCGCAGCGTGGTGTCCTGCTGCCTGCGGACCGGGAGGGTGCTTCAGAGTTGGTTCTCTCACCTGAACTGCGCCAGTGGCAGAGCCAGCAACGCTCCGCCTGTGTTTCCTCTGTTTTCTTGAAATGAGGCAGCGGTCCCAAGGTTTGCAGAGTGTTAGGAGTGAGACGTGTGGACTGACCATTCCTGCCAACGTTTGGCAGCGCGTGCAGCGTGGCTTGCTGGTTTGTTCCTTGCTTGATAAAGATTGTGCATCGCAGCCCACAGGAAACGTCTCAGGTTTAAGTATTGGGGCTTTGATGCGCAGCTGGGTAATGTTTACCTTTATTTGTGAAAAGTTAAATCCAGAGTCATTGTGAGAATCAATTCACTACAATAAAGATGTTGAAAATGATTTTAAAAAAAAAGTTATTGACTATCTCACGACCCTCTGATAGGCCGGTAAATTTCTGAGCCTGTCTAAACAGACTGGAGATACATTGTGCATTTTATATCCTGTTTTTTATATTTTTCTCTTAAACTTATTTACATGAATATAATAAAAGAATTGAGGAAGGCTAAGCTTTTCTTCACCCTTTATTTTTTCACAAATGAAAATGCTGGGCGCGGTGGCTCACGCCTGTAATCCCAGCACTTTGGGAGGCCAAGATGGGCGGATCACGAGGTCAGGATCGAGACTGTCCTGGCTAACACGGTGAAACCCCGTTTCTACTAAAAATACAAAAAACTAGCCGGGCGAGGTGGCAGGCACCTGTAGTACCAGCTACTCGGGAGGCTGAGGCAGGAGAATGGCGTAAACCCGGGAGGCGGAGCTTGCAGTGAGCCGAGATCGCACCTCTGCACTCCAGCCTGGGCAACAGAGCTAGACTCCGTCTCAAAAAAAAAAAAAAAAGAAAATACATATTCTGTTCTTCAGAAAAACGTGAGACGAATTAGTGCTGTTAATACATTGATTTTTAGCCTTTTAAAAATTGTCATGCATTTTTGTGTTAAAAATTTTAAGCAATTCCAAAATGTATGAGGTTAAGTGAAAATCCTCTTATTTTTCCTACTGTTAACACTTTGCATTTATATACATAAATGCACAGAGCTATTTCTTTTCTTTCTAAACTTAAGTGATATAAACTGGGTTGCAACCTGTTTCCTGTACTTAATGTTGTCATGTAGTACACTCATAACTTTTTTTTCTGTCAGTTGTTCAGTCTAAGTGATCTGGCTTTTGAAATCAACTAAAGGTATTTAGTTGATTTTGTAGTTAGAATAGAAATTTTATCATTCAAGTTCTTTTTCAAGTGTGTGTTATTTCAGGAGCAAACAGCTCATTAATTTCCATTTATGTAGTTACTGTACTAAATTTATCTATAATGGGTGTCAAAAGAGCTATTCGCTCAAGGTTTTATAGCCCTAGTTGATATGAAGCACTGTAGTTTTCTAACATTCAAAATTTTTAATTTAGTTAGAATGTTGTAAGTGTATGCTTAGCATAGACAAAAATAAAACATGTTTGCCATATCATAGAAATGTTAATCCTGAAACAATGTGGAAGTCACAAGCTTTTCCTATGGAAAAGGGTTGTGGTTTTTTTGTTTGTTTTGTTTTGTTTTTTTGAGACAGAGTCTTGCTCTGTCGCCCAGGCTGTAGTGCAGTGGCATGATCTTGGCTCACTGCAACCACCTCCTGGGTTCAAGCGATTCTCCTGCCTCAGCCTCCTGAGCAGCTGGGACTGCAGGCGCGCGCCACCATGCCCAGCTAATTTTTGTATATTTTTTACTAGAGGCAGGGGTTTACCATGTTATCTCTTGACCTCATGATCTGCCTGCCTTGGCCTCCCAAAGTGCTGGGATTACAGATGTGAGCCACTGTGCCTGGCCTAATTTTTTGTATTTTTAGTAGAGATGGGGTTTCACCATGTTGTCCAGGCTGGTCTTAAAACTCCTGACTTCAGGTGATCCGCCTGTCTCAGCCTCCCACAGTGCAGGTGTGAAGCTACGATGCCTGACCAAAAATGTAGATTTTTAATGTCTAACTATCTGTCTAGCAATATATATAAACCTTGGGTGAGCCTTGCTCAATAAGTTCATTCTTAAAGTCATGAGAGGCTGTTTCAGTTTTGGTTTTTCTAGCCTTTCAGAATTATGTTCTTTGAAACAGCTCAACTTTATTTTGTGGGAAATCTCACTGTCAATTTTATTGTATTCTGTTTATTTACCTGGGCTTGGTTTAGATGGTGATGAATGCATGTGCCAGTCTTTTCTTGGCGAGGTTAGTGAAATGCAGTGCTTGCATTCTCCACTTGGAGCTGCTGATCCAGCACCGAAAAGCCCGATTCATGGCAGTGTTGATCTTTTAGTACTAAATTGTGGGGAAAAAATTGGATGCTGATTGTCTTTGTTTTGGGAGGGTTGGGAGGGAGAATGAGATGTTTGCCCAAAACTGATAATTATTCTAATTATCTTTGTTTTGGGGGGTTTGGGAGGGAAAATGAAATGTCTGCTTCATATTGATAATTATTCTAATAAGTAGCCCATTGTATTTAACAGTTTTCAGTTTATACTGTTCGAAAAGGCTTTAATATGGTGTACAGTAAATGTCCTATTTTAAGTTTGATGAATTCCAAATTTAATTGACACAATTCAAAAGTAACTTGGAGGAAGCAGAAAGGTGGGATAAGCACCTGTAAGTAGTTCTGTAGTTGAGTGGAGATAGTAAAAGATGTTTTTAAAACTATGGGTTGGAAATAGGAAATCTGAAACTGTGTTAACTCTTTTACACTGACGTAAAAGTATGGAAAAGTTTTGTTACTGTTCACAAATCTTCTGATGACTGTTTTGTCATGATCTATTATAATTGTCAACTTGTTAGATAATTAACTTTCATAGTGGCTTTTTCTACTTTACATTTTGAACGCCTTTTCCAGTTCTGAACTCTTTTTTATTTTTATTTTTTTGAGATGGAGTCTCGCTCTGTCCCCCAGGCTGGAGTGCAGTGGCACGATCTGGGCTCACTGCAAGCTCCACCTCCCGAGTTCAGCCATTCTCCTGCCTCAGCCTCCTGAGTAGCTGGGACTACAGGCACCTGCCGCCACGCCCAGCTAATTTTTTGTATTTTTAGTAGAGACGGGGTTTCACCGTGTTAGCCAGGATGGTCTCGATCTCCTGATCTGTAATCCCAACACTTTGGGAGGCTGAGGCGGGCAGATCACAAGCGCGGTGGCTCTTGCCTGTAATCCTGGCACTTTGGGAAGCCGAAGAGGACGGATCATCTGAGGTCGGGAGTTAGAGACCAGCCTGACTAACATGGAGAAACCTCGTTTCTACTAAAAATACATTAGCTGGATGTGGTGGCGCATGCCTGTGATCCCAGCTAATCTCTACCCGGGAGGTGGAGGTTGCGGTGGGACGAGATTGGGCCATTGCACTCCAACCTGGGCAACAAGAGTGAAACTCAGTCTCAAAAAAAACCCCAAGAATAAAACCAGAGTCTCTGGTCCCAGCCCAGTGTCCAAGTGCTGGACTCGGAGTGGGCAAAAAGAGATGCCCTCAGGTACTGACTGACTCTTGGGCAAGTTGCCAACTAGCTGTGTTTGGTTCATATTCAGTAAGTTATCATTGCAAGTCTATATATCATAGAATAGCAGGAAAATCTGTTTTCAAAGTAAAAATATAAGCACTATAAACTTTAAAAGCAAAAACCTTGGCCAGGTATGGTGGCTCACGCCTGTAATCCCAGAGCTTCAGGAGGCTGAGGTGGGTGAACTGCTTGAAGCTGGGAGTTCGAGACCAGCCTGGCCAACATGGTGAAACCCTTTCTCTACTAAAAATGCAAAAATTAGCTGGGCATGGTGGTGCATGCCTGTAATCCCAGCATCTTGGGAGGCTGAGGCACGAGAATTGCTTGAGCTCAGGAGGCAGAGGTTGCAGTGAGCCGAGATTGCACACTGCACTGCACTCCGGGCTGGGTGACAGAACGAGACTTATTTTAAGTATGTAAATAAATAAGTAAATAAAATAGAAAATAAAAACAAAAACCTTAGTAGCCAGTGATAAGCCATAGGTGCCATGTAATGTGCAGTTGGGATTCTGAAAGCATAGTCTGAAATACAGGGTATTCTTTCGTTTTCTAGATAGGGCTTACACACTGTGTTTTTGTAAGACTGCTTTTGTCAACTGTAGCTTATTTAGTAAAATATACCCGTGGCTGTCACAGGTGAGCCTAGTTTGTCATATACTTTCTAGGATATAGGGAAAGCATGCTTTAATAGTAACATTCTATTAAAAAGTCGTAGACAATGGGCAGTTGTAGCATCAGCAACTTTTTTCTTTGAAGTTTTCTAAACTTCCTGAATTTTCCTGTGACGTTGATTTCTAGAGAAATGAAATTTACAAGTACCTGTAAAGTTTAACACTGTGCTGTTGCAGATGTTGTGTTCCAGCTCTGCTTTGATTTTCTGTTGGTAGGTCAGAAGCGGACTCCTAGGAGAGGGGAGCAGCAAGGATGGAATGACAGCCGTGGGCCCGAGGGGATGCTCGAAAGAGCTGAGCGGAGACCCTACAGGGAGTACCGACCCTACGAGACCGAGAGGCAGGCGGACTTCACAGCTGAGAAGTTTCCAGATGAAAAGTACGTGCTGCAGTCCTCTGCAGGGCGGGTGGGGAACCAGAACGGTTTTTAGAAAATGCTACTTTCTTTTTTTTTTTCTTTTTTCTGAGACAGAGTTTTGCCCTCGTCACCTAGGCTGAAATGCGATGGCGCAATCTCGGCTCACTGCTACGTCTGCTCCCAGGTTCAAGCGATTCTCCTGCCTCAGCTTCCTGAGTAGCTGGGATTACAGGCGCCCACCACCACGCCTGGCGAATTTTGTATTTTTAGTAGAGACGGGGTTTCTCCGTATTGGTCAGGCTGGTCTTGAACTCCTAACCTCAGGTGATCCGCCCGCCTTGGCCTTCCAAAGTGCTGGGATTACAGGAGTGGGCCACCGTGCCTGGTCCAGAAAATGCTACTTTCTACTGGCTACTGCTTTTTGTGGTATCAGTCCTGGGCATGTTTTACTAATTTATGTGCAATTCATTTTACCTTAGATGATGAGAAGGATCTTCCTTTTTCCTTTATGCCTTGGTTCAGGAAATGATTATACAATTAAAAATGAATTGCTTATTGGTAACTGAAGAGCACTCTTAAAAAGAAATTACACAGGAGTGTGTTGAACTGGTAAAGTTTTGTTTTGAAGCTGTAGATTAGAGATACAATTTTGGACTAGGGATAGAATCATGGTTTTTGATTTCGCATTACCGATTTCGACTGCTCAATGGATTGAAGTCAGTTCCTGGCTCCACGGTCAGGTCAGTAGGCTGCCGTGGTGAAATTTGAAGAAGACTCTGTTGTGATGTGTAATACCAATTTCTGGCGGGCACGGCTGCTCTCCGAAGTCCTCTAACACGGCCCGAAGTCGTGGGCTGGTGGAGTGTTGCGTGGCTGCCGAGTGATGCGACAGTGTGGTGGCCGCTGCACTCCACCTGAGCACAGGGAGGGATTGGGTCTTATGCTTGGCACTAGCAGGGTGGGTACTTGCTGCTTAGAGCCTTTGTTTAATCATTTAACCTGTTTATGTTAAACAGAAACAACTAGTGAATCACATTTCAAGGAAAATTAAACAGGCTAAGGAAGGCTAGAATCGTGAACAGTGAAATGTCAAGGGGAGCCATTTTTCCAAACTCTTTCTGCTTCTTGACTGCTAATTCCATTCTATTTTGGATTCTGGCTGCAAGTTTTTTTTGTTTTTGTTTTTTTTTTTTTTTTGAGACGGAGTCTCGCTCTGTCGCCCGGGCTGGAGTGCAGTGGCCGGATCTCAGCTCACTGCAAGCTCCGCCTCCCGGGTTCCCGCCATTCTCCTGCCTCAGCCTCCCGAGTAGCTGGGACTACAGGCGCCGCCACCTCGCCCGGCTAGTCTTTTGTATTTTTTAGTAGAGACGGGGTTTCACCGTGTTAGCCAGGATGGTCTCGATCTCCTGACCTCGTGATCTGCCCGTCTCGGCCTCCCAAAGTGCTGGGATTACAGGCTTGAGCCACCGCGCCCGGCCCTGGCTACAAGTTTTAACCAAAAAGCGTGGCTTTGTAAAACTATACTATAGGGCCTATTACAAACAAAACAAGCAATAGTCCAGCAGAGAGTAACTTAGCCTGGGTGGGCTGAGCAGGTGATGACTCACGCAGAACTGTTCACCTAGAAGTTACACATTCAAGACATTGATATGGTCTATCTGCAACTATGTTGGAGGGAGAAACTTACAGAAAGGCTTAATTTTGCCCCTTTTTTGGTGATTACTCCAGATCTGCTGTGTAGTAAGTACAGTCTACTTGCTTCTGCAAAGCTTCCTGGAGCAGAGCTGCTGATTTTTGGAAGCATTTGGGCATTTATTTTCCCCTCACTTTAGGGATTCTGTGGAAACGAAGAAATTATAGTTGACTTGCACAAACCCATGTTTCCCCCTTTTTCGTAGCAAGACTATGTAGTCTTTTTTTTTTGAGATGGAGTCTCGCTCTGTCCCCCTGGGTGGAGTGCAGTGGCGCGGTCTCGGCTCACTGCAAGCTCCGCCTCCCAGGATCATGCCATTCTCCTGCCTCAGCCTCCTGAGTAGCTGGGACTACAGGGGCCCGCCACCGCGCCCGGCTAATTTTTTTGTAATTTTAGTAGAGACGGGGTTTCACCGTGTTAGCCAGGATGGTCTCGATCTCCTGACCTTATGATCCGCCGGCCTCGGCCTCCCAAAGTGCTGGGATTACAGGCGTGAGCCACCGCGCCCGGCCCTGTAGTCTTTAAAAAGGATAAAATAGATCTTTATACGTGACATGAAAAGCTAGCTATTAAGTGAAATAATATGTATATGGAAGAGTAAGGTGGGATATAGAATTATGGAGGGGTTTTTTTTAATTTAAATAAGTTCAGAATTGCAGAAGAGTTTTAAGAATTATACAAAGAATTTCCATCTGCCCTTCAAGACTCCCCACACACTAACTTTTTACCGCATTTGCTTTATCCTCCATGCCCCACCGCACCACACAGCCTTTTCTTGTTATTTGAGAATACGGTGTAGGAATGTCCCCTTACTCCTAAATACTTTAAATGCATTTCCTAACAACGTGATACAATTTTCAAACTCATTAAAATGAATACGATGCTGTTATCTAATTGTCTCAATTACTAGTCTACAGACTTTACTCAGATTTCACCAATTGTCCCGTGATGTCTTTTAACAAAAGAGAAAACATTTCTGGTTCAGGATCCACTCCAGGCAAATGCATTGTATTTAGTTATCTTTAATTAGGAACAGCTCTTTAGCCTTTCTTTGTCTTTATGAATTTGGCATTTTGAAGAGTATGGGCCAGTTATTTTATAACATGTCTCAGATTTTGAGTTTTTCTGATGTTTCCTCATGGAACGAGATTGCGCACTTTTGGCAAGAATGCCACAGAAGTAATGTGTTCTCGGTGCGTCACAGTACAGATATGTAGGGAATTTTCACTTTCGAGGAAATTTGAATCTTGATATCAGAAAACATTTTCTTAGTTTCTTAAATAATACTCTTAATAAATGAAACATAGAAAGTTTTATTTCTGACAAGCAAATGAAGGAAAATATCCTGCTTTATACACCTGTGATTCACTGTCTTACAACAATCCTAGCAAGTAGACACGACGCTTGTTTCACACGTGGGAAGCCTGGAGCCCATGGAGTTATGAATGAGGAGTCCAGTTTGGATACCAAGTTTCATTTTGAAAACATAAAAAGTGGCCGGGCGCGGTGGCTCACGCCTGTAATCCCAGCACTTTGGGAGGCCGAGACGAGCGGATCACGAGGTCAGGAGATCGAGACCATCCTGGCTAATACGGTGAAACCCCGTCTCTACTAAAAAATACAAAAAACTAGCTGGGCGAAGTGGCGGGCACCTGTAGTCCCAGCTACTTGGGAGTCTGAGGCAGGAGAAAGGTGTAAACCTGGGAGGTGGAGCTTGCAGTGAGCTGAGATCCGGCCACTGCGCTCCAGCCTGGGCGACAGAGCCAGACTCTGTCTCAATAAAAAAAAAAAAAAAGAAAACATAAAAAGTTCTGGAGAAGGATGGCGATGATAGTTGCACAACAATGTGAAGGTACTTAATGCCACAGAACTGAACACTTAAAAATGATTAAAATGGTCAATGTTATGGTATGTATATTTTACCACAATTTGTTTAAAGCGTGTTAATAATGGGGGGAGGGTCAACATCGGAGGGATTTTTTTTTTCAGAACAGGAATTGATTTTAAATGACCAATAAACTACAGAAAGGAAGAGCCAAAATTCATCTAGACAGAGGCAGACTAATCTCCTAATAGTCTGTGTTCTAAGAGTTCAATTAAGTTCATTTGGAGCCTAAGGAAAAATTCCTACTGCATTAAAAACAGTAGTTTACTGCCAGATTATGTGCTCCACGTGATATAGCAGATCTCGGGGGCGGAGACATGCCCGTTAATCCCAGCACCGTTTATGACGTTGCTTCCTTGGGAAGAAAACACGTGCTCTGCCTCAGCAGAACAGAAGTTCATGTCAGCTGGCTGTGACAAGACTACTGCACACATTGCTGAAACTGTGGGTCTGTTTCCTCATTGAAAAATGGAGAGGGCTGAATTTAGATAATCTTTCGAGATTATGAAGATTCTATAATTCTGTCCAATAGACTTGTGTAGGTATCAAAGAAACTCAAGGTGACACCCTTTTTCACTCTCAGATAAGCAAATATCAAATTGCAGTTTAGCATATTCAAGCTTGGGGAAAGTGCTATAAGAGATGCTGTCAGTGATGCGGTGGCTCACGCCTGTAATCCCAGCACTTTGGGTAGGCTGAGGCAGGGAGATCACCTGAGGTCAGGAGTTCAAGACCAGCCTGGCCAACATAGTGAAACCCTGCCTCTATTAAAAATTCAAAAATTAGTGGGGTGCGCCTGTAATCCCAGCTACTCGGGAGGCTGAGGCAGGAGAATTGCTTGAACCCAGGAGGCAGAGATTGCAGTGAGCTGAGATCACACCACTGCACTCTAGCCTGTGTGACATAGCGAGATTCTGTCTCAAAAAAAAAAAAAAAGAATTTATAGGTTGGGCACAGTGGCTCACACCTGGAATCCCAGCACTTTGGGAGACAGAGGCAGGCAGATCACCTGTGCTCAGGAATTCGATTCCAGCCTGGCCAACATGGTGAAACCATGTCTCTACTAAAAATACACAGTTAACTAGGTGTGGTGGCACACACCTATAATCCCAGCTAGTGTGGAGGCTGAGGCAGGAGAATCGCTTAAACCCAGGAAGTGGAGGTTGCAGTGAGCCAAGATTGCGCCACGTCACTCCAACCTGTGTGACAGGCGAGACTCTGTCTCTAAAAAAAAAAAAAAAAAAAAAAAATTTGCCAGGCATGGTGGCACACGACTGTGATCTCAACCACTGAGGAGGCCGAGGCTGCAGTGAGCCAAGATTGCACCACTTCACTTCAGCCTGGGAGACAGAACGAGACTCTGTCTCAAAAAAAAAAAAAATTTACTGTTGGCTGGGCACAGTGGCTCATACCCATAATCCTAGCACTTTGGGAGGCCTAAGCAGGCGGATCTCTTGAACCCAGTAATTTTAGACCAGCCTGGGTGACATGGTGAAACCCGCATCTCTACAAAACGTGCAAAAATTAGCCGAGTGTGGTGGCACACGCTTGTCGTCTCAGCTGGTTGGGGACTGACATGGGAAGATTGTTTGAGCCCTGGAGGTCAAGGCTGCAGTGAGCAGTGAGTGGGCCACTGTACTCCGGCTTGGACAACAGGGTGAGATACTGTCTTTAAAAAACAAAACAAAACAAAAATTACTGTTACTTTTCTCTTGTTTGTTTTAGAACCGTACTTTAGATTTCTTTTTTTGAGGCAGGGTGTTGCTCTGTTTCCCAGGCTGGAGTGCAGTGGCAGGATCTCGGCTCACTGTACTCCTGGGCTCAAGTAATCCTCCCATCTCAGCCTCCTGAGTAGCTGAGATTACAGGCATGCTCCACCATGGCTGGCTAATTTTTATATTTTTTAGGAGAGATGGGGTTTTGCTGTGTTGCCCAAGGTAGTCTCGAACTCCTGGGCCCAAGTGATCCAACTGCGTTGGCCTCCCAAAGTGCTGGGATTACAGTCATGAGCCGCCACTCCCAGCCTGCTTTAGGTTTTCTTTTTTTTTTTTTTAAGACAAGGTCGCGCTTTGTCGCCCAGGCTGGAGTGCAGTGGTGCCATCTCGGCTCACTGCAACCTCCGCCTCTCGGGTTCAAGTGATTCTCCTGCTGCAGCTCCCCAACTAGCTGGGATTACAGGTGTCTGCCACCAAGCCTGGCTAATTTCTGTATTTTTTAGTAGAGTTGGGGTCTCACCATATTGGCCAGGCTGGTCTCAAACTCCTGACCTCAAGTGATCTGCCCGTCTTTGGCCTCCCAAAGTGCTGGGATTACAGGCGTGAGCCACCGAGACCAGCCTGCTTTAAATATTTGCTATAGTTTAGAATCAAGAGTCAGGTTTTGCAAAGATTTCTATTTTTGGTTAGAGGAAGTGGGAGACAGAAAAGCCAACTTGGAGAATGTATTGAGGTTGGTGTTTCTTATAAGAGACTGGTATAACATTAATGATCGGTACTTCTGTATTTATTTTTTGAGTGAGGAAGATTGTGAGTTTTGTATTTTTTTACCCACTATTGTATAGCGGCTTCTTTTTTTTCTTTTCCCCCGAGATGGAGTCTCGCTCTGTCGCCCAGGCTGGAGTGCAGTGGCGCGATCTCGGCTCACTGCAAGCTCCACCTCCCGGGTTCCCACCATTCTCCTGCCTCAGCCTCCCAAGGAGCTGAGACTACAGGCACCCGCCACCATGCGCGGCTAATTTTTTGTATTTTTAGTAGAGACGGGGTTTCACCGTGTTGGCCAGGATGGTCTCAATCTGCTGACCTCATGATCCGCCTGCCTCGGCCTCCCAAAGTGCTGGGATTATAGGCGTGAGCCACCGCACCCGGCCTAGTGGCTTCTTAATGTAACACTTTAGCCACAAAAGTAGATTGTAACATACCTCTAGTGCTGGTGTTTGAGCTACTAATGCCACTAGGTTTCTTGATGCCAGGACCTCTATTAAATAAGTAATTTCTTGTGATTTTAAATATTTTTAAAAGCCTTGCCAAATTAGAAAACATTTATCTTATTAAACTAGTGTTACAATGGTGAAAAAGAGCTTAGAGCTTAGTGAAGGAGAGACAAGTCCTCAGAAAGAGTGATGGTGACCAGCAACGGTGCAGGGAGGAGTGGGTGAGCAATCAGGTCCTGGCTCCAGGCTCTGATGTGGCAGAGGAAGAAAAGGGAGGGGTGGCTTGGACTCTTGCTCATGTTGTGAGTTGGGGATCACAGGAGGAATAAGGGCTCCGTGTTGGGCATGTATGTGCCTGACCCGGGGATGTCCAGGTGCAGATGTCTAGGAAGTAACTGGCTTCATGTCCTGCAATCAGATGAGAGACACAGGGCCAGTTAGCGTTCGCGTGGAGGCCAGGTGGATGTGGCATGAGCCGAGATCCTGCCACTGCACGCCAGCCTGGGCAACAGAACACGGCCCTGCCTCAAAAAAAGAAATCTAAAGTAGGGTTCTCCTAAAACAGACCAAAGGAAAGTGGGAGGCCAACAAGGATGAGGACAGATGGGTGTCCGTGGAGAGCACCAAGACAAATGGTTAGGCACGAGAGGCAGGCGGGGAACTTTTCTGTTCTCTGAATCTTGAATTGGCTGCCTCTGAGAAGTGGAATTGCGTGGCTGAGGAACGGTGTGAGTTTTGTACCATGTTTGGGTATTACCTATTCTAAAAATAATTTTCTAAGGGCAGGCAGAAAAAGAGAAGCCAGAAGAGTCAGGAAGATTAGTGGCCAGCAGTGTATGTGACACTGGGGTCAAAGGACATGAAGACAAAAGTTGCTATTGGGTTTAACAGAGAGCTCTTCAGCTGCCCTTAGCCGTTTATCTGCAGTAATGAGGTGGAAGGCAGGTTACGGTTTTCACAGTCCAACACTGGCTGGTTGTGTGTTTAGGAGGGAGATTTGGGAAGGGGCATAATTTGAAGTTTAACCATTTTTCTTATACAAAACATTCCAAATTTAACTTAAAGATTTATATTAGAACAGGAATGGACTTCAGAGTTTATTTGTCTAACATCCTTATTCTTTGAGTAAGGAAACTAGGTCCAGAAAGAGAAAGGGATATGCCCCACTCGGATCAGTACTAGGGCCTGTCTAGCACCCGCCTCTCACGGGCTGGCCCCACCACTTAGCCTGCTCTGTGCCTCCATTTCCTCATCTGTAGGCAATAATTGTATATTAAAGATTTGTCTGCGAGCATCCAATTACTATATGCAAAGTGCTCAGAACAATGCCGGTATATAGTCTATAGTGTGTGCTCACTAAAGGTTCACTATTAACTTATGATTCGAGCCACCATTCTTTCCAGTATATTATCACCATGATTTGCTTTTAGAATTTTTTTCCGGAGGAGACCTTAGACCTTTAATGTACCAGTTTTTATTATATCCATTTCTTCCTAGACCAGGTGATAGGTTTGATCGAGACAGACCGCTGAGAGGACGTGGAGGCCCGAGAGGGGGTATGCGCGGCAGAGGCAGAGGTGGCCCCGGGAACAGAGTTTTTGATGCTTTTGACCAGAGAGGAAAGCGAGAATTTGAAAGATACAGTGGGAATGACAAAATGTAAGTTTCTTTGTAAATGCTATTTTTACTTGAAGATGTTGGCAGCACATGGTATGAATCTATTCTGTGTTAATATTTAGTTAACTTTGTAGTACTGTGCTGTTATTCCTGTGAGAAGCTGATCCTGGGATTTTCATGAACCACTCTTTCTGATGCGGAGATTGACCAGAGACTAGCTTCTGGTTTACGGGACTATTCTCTCTTTCCACAGAGCAGTCAGAACTGAAGACAACATGGGTGGATGTGGAGTTCGAACCTGGGGATCAGGCAAAGATACCAGGTACGGCGTAAGTGTGTGCCCGCTGAGAACCTGCAATTAAGTGGAAATCTCTGGATCTTTGCTTTTCTTGAAAGTGATGTCTTCCGTGTTGTGCTTTATACCTGTGTGCCCCTAAGTAGAGACTGATTTTAGGCTTTTGTTTAGTGAGATAACTTTTTAAAACAGGTTTGCTGTGTTGCAGTTAGATTTAAACTGTTTTTAAAATTCTGTAGCCAAACAAATTTGTGACAGATGACCATGTATTTGCTGATGCCTCAAACATATGGCACTGTACATTTGCACATGACTCAAAATGCTTTTTGTTGGCTGCACACAGTGGCTCACGCCTGTAATCCCAGTACTTTGGGAGGCCAAGGCGGGTGGATCATTTGAGGTCAGGCGTTTGAGACCAGCCTGGCGAACATGGTGAAACCCCATTTCTACTAAAAATACAAAAACTAGCTGAGCATGGTGGTGGGTGCCTGTAGTCCCAGCTACCCAGGAGGCTGAGGCGGAAGAGTTGCTTGAACCTGGGAGGTGGAGGTTGCCGTGAGCTGAGATGGCACCACTGCTCTCCAGCCCGGGTGACAGAGCATCTGTCACTCAGCATCTCAAAAAAACAAAAAAAAAGGTTTTTTTTTATTTTGAAACGGAGTCTTGCTGTCACCCAGGCTGGAGTACAGTGGCCGGATCTCAGCTCACTGCAAGCTCCGCCTACTGGGTTCACGCCATTCTCCTGCCTCAGCCTCCCGAGTAGCTGGGACTACAGGCGCCGGCCACCACGCCCGGCTAGTTTTTGTAGTTTTTAGTAGAGACGGGGTTTCACCGTGTTAGCCAGGATGGTCTCGATCTCCTGACTTCGTGATCCACCTGTCTCGGCCTCCCAAAGTGCTGGGATTACAGGCTTGAGCCACCGTGCCCGGCCAAAAAAAAGGTTTTTTGTTTTGTTTAATTTTATTATTTTTTAAAATAGAGACAGGATCTCACTATGTTGCCCACGCTGGTCTCGAACTCCTGGGATCAGGCAGTCCTCCTGCCTCAGCCTCCCAAAGTGCTAGGATTACAGGCATGAGCCGCCACATCCAGCCTGAGATGCTTTTTAACTTCCTGGATATTCTATATGTTTTTACCTTTCACAGTTCTTGTGGATCCTTGACACATCTTCATTTTATAAAATCATTTGTAGATTGAAGCTTAGTGACAGGTTTCACCTGAGGCTCAAGTTGGACATTTCTCGGAGGCTTCATGGTGCCTTAGATGTGCGCCAGTTTTGCTAGTTAGATACATGGTTCTGCTCTGTTTTATTTCACAGCTGGAGGGATGATGCCTTCCGGGTGTCTGCAGAAGAGGTAGGGCCTGCGGCAGGCAGTGCAGTGTGAGCAGTGCTACAGGGCAGGCTTCCCACTAGCGCAAAGGCTTGAGGGGATCCAGGCTTCCACTTTGAAGAATATAAGCTTTTTTTTTTTGAGACGGAGTCTTGCTCTGTCACCCAGGCTGGAGTGCAATGGCGTGATCTCGGCCCACTGCAACCTCCACCGCCCAGGTTCAAGCGGTTCTCCTGCCTCAGCCTCCCAGGTAGCTGGGACTACAGGTGCACGCCATGCCTGGCTAATTTTTGTATTTTTAGTAAAGACTGGGTTTCACAACATTGGTTAGGCTGGTCTCGAACTCCTGACCTCAGGTGATCTGCCCGCCTCGGCCTCCCAAAGTGCTGGGATTACAGGCGTGAGCTACCATGCCTGGTCAGAATATAAGCTTTTTACAGGAACTTATTTTTCTTAAATTGTTGTCCTTAAAGACAAATGTATAAACTAATATCAAATGTAACAATGTTGGATTTACTATCATTGCTCATTTGTGTTCTCCTTGAAAAGAAGAGAAACTTGTTGAGTGTTTCTCTATCTGGGATTCTGCAGGATCTTGATGACAGATCTTTTCATTTTGTTTTATTTTATTTTGATAATATATTTTAAAAAGTAATATAGGCACCTTCTTTCTTTTTCTTTTTCCTTCCTTTCTTTCTTTCTTTTTTTTTTTTTTTTTGAGACAGAGTCTCACTCTGTCACCCAGGCTGGTGTGCAGTGGTGTGATCTCGGCTCACTGCAACTTCCACCTCCCAGGTTCAAGCGATTCTCCTGCCTTAGCTTCCCGAATAGCTGGGATTATAGGTGCCCGCCACTACACCTGGTTACTTTTTGTATTTTTAGTAGAGATGCAGTTTCACCATGTTGGCCAGGCTGGTCTCAAACTCCTGACCTCAGGTGATCCACCTGCCTCAGCCTCCCAAAGTGCTGGGATTATAGGCGTGAGCTCCCATGCCCGCCTTGGGCACCTTCTTTCTTAATCATCTGATTTACCACCTTATCTAATACTACCACTTCATTTCAGTTTGCCTTTGAGCTTAAAATCGTTTTGGCTCTAAGTGGTTACTTATCCTGGAGCGCCAGCCTTGGCCTTGTAATGTTAAGAGGTGACCACTTGTGCCCCTGGCAGGCTGGCATGTCTCATTGTTAAAATGACATGTGCCCCATGGCACTCATTTTGGATTGGTTTGTGAGTTACAAAGTCAAAGCTCTTTTTTTTTTCCCTCTTTCTCTCTAAGTCAGGGTCTGGCTCTGTTGCCTATGCTGGAGTATGGGGGCTCAGTCTTGGCTTTACCATAACCTTGAAACCCCAGGCTCAGTTGGTTCTTCCACCTCAGCTTCCCGAGTAGCTAGCACTACAGGCACACGCCACCACACCCAGCATTTTTTTTTTTTTTGGAGACAGAGTCTCACTCTGTTGCCCAGGATGGAGTGCAGTGGCATGATCTCGACTCACTGCAACCTCTCCCTCCCGGGTTCAAGTGATTCTCCTGCCTCAGCTTCCCTAGTAGCTGGGACTACAGGTGCATGCAACCATGCCCAGCTAATTTTTTTTTTTTTTGTATTTTTGGTAGAGATGGGGTTTCACCGTGTTAGCCAGGATGGTCTCAATCTCCTGACCTCATGATCCGCCTGCCTCAGCCTCCCAAAGTGCTGGGATTACAGACATGAACCACCGTGCCCGGCCTTTTTTGTATTTTTAGTAGAGATGCAGGTCTGCCATGTTTCTCAGGCTGGTGTCAAACTTCTGGGCTCAAGCAGTTCACCTGCCTTGGCTCCCAAAGAGCTAAGACTATAGGCGTAAGCCACCAGACCCAGCTAGTCAAAGCTCTTAGGTGGTTAGAATTTGTAATGGAAAGCTTTTCTTAGAATAAGACTAATTTCTTAATAAATAGAGATAAATTTTATTTATACATTTACTTCGTACATTTCTTAATAAATGGAGTAAGAAATTTATTTCTTAATAAATCAGCTTGAGGTCATGAAAATGATGCAGTGCGAAGGAGTTATGTGCTACTTTAGATTAGTGAGAAGAAAGTGGAGGTGAGCCTAACACAGTAAGTAACGGTTTGTGGCTGGCAAAGCCCAAGTGCTTCGCCGTGTATTAAAGGTGTAAGGGCTTTGCAGTAGTTTAGTATTCCTATTTGAAGACACTGACAGCAATAACTGGGTTTAAGGACAAAATGCCTTCAAACTGGTATGACTGCGCCATTTCAGTAATAATGCTTTTCTTCAACAGTTTGACAGCGCTAAAATAGAATTTTTTCTATTGATCTGTGCTGAAATAGAATTTTTCCATCTGCAATAATTTAACAAGTGTATCAGATATTATTGTTAAAATTGCAATAGACACCCATGAATGCAGTTTTCAATAATGCTGCCTTTCAACTTTTATTGTGAAGAACAAGACAGTTTTATTTGTTCTCAAAGCAACATTTGATGAAAATCTGTTTGTTGTCAGAGATTTGATTAAGTGTGAGGTCTGATTAAATTTGAACTAGGTAACAAAGCCTTGAAGTGTGTAACATCATTTTATGGAACATATGTGCACAAATAGGGATTTTCTGCACCAGTACAACTGAAGTCAAATATAGACATGGGCCTTGGGGTTATATCTTTCTTCTGATAAATCCAACATTGGTGATTTACCTTTTTGTTTTTGAGACGGAGTCTCACTCTATTGCCAGGCTGGAGTGCAGTGGCACGATCTCGGCTCCCTGCAACCTCCGCCTCCCGGGTTCAAACGATTTTCCTGCCTCAGCCGCCCAAGTAGCTGGGACTGCAGGCACGTGCTACCACGCCCAGCTAATTTTTGTATTTTTTTTTTTTTTTTTTTTTTTTGAGACGGAGTCTTGCTCTGTCGCCCAGGCTGGAGTGCAGTGGCTGGATCTCAGCTTGCTGCAAGTGGAGTGCAGTGGCCGGATCTCAGCTCACTGCAAGCTCCGCCTCCGGGGTTCACGCCATTCTCCTGCCTCAGCCTCCCGAGTAGCTAGGACTACAGGCCCCTGCCACCTCATCCGGCTAGTTTTTTTTTAGTATTTTTAGTAGAGACGGGGTTTCACCGTGTTAGCCAGGATGGTCTTGATCTTCTGACCTCGTGATCCGCCCGTCTCGGCCTCCCAAAGTGCTGGGATTACAGGCTTGAGCCACCGCGCCCGGCCACTTTTGTATTTTTAGTAGAGATGGTGTTTCATTATGTTGGCCAGGATGGTCTCAATCCCCTGACCTCGTGATCTGCCCGCCTCGGCCTCCCAAAGTGCTGAGATTACAGGCGTGAGCCACCGTGCCCAGCTGATTTACTTTCAGCAAAATAGCAGAACCTGCCAAATTAATTGCGGCTAATTTTGAAACTTAATTGTCTTTCAGTTTTGATCATAGGGTTCTATAAGAGTTATAGGCACAATATTTTATATTCATTTATAAAATAATTTAGGTCAACATGGGGGGGACATCTGTGATTTTTCTTTTCTGTAAAATCAGCTAATTGCTGAAGTTTAAGAAATACTCAGTTTTTTTGTGGTTCATGCCTGTAATCCTAGCACTTAGGGAGGCTGAGGCAGGTGGATCACTGGAGTCTAGGAGTTCAAGTCCAGCCTGAGGAGCAAAGTGAAATCCCATCTCTACAAAAAATACAAAAAATCAGCCGGACATGGTGGTGTGTTTAGCCGGACATGGTGGTGTGTGCCTGTAGTCCCAGCTACTCCAGAGGCTGAGGTGGGAAGTTCCCTTAAGCCCGGGAGGTCGAGACCACAGTGAGCTGTGATGGTGCCACTGCACTCCCGCCACCACGCCTGGCTAATTTTTGTATTTTTAGTAGAGATGGGGTTTCACCATGTTGGCCAAGCTGGTGTCAAACTCCTGGCCTTAAGTGACCCACCCGCCTTGGCCTCCCAACGTGCTAGGATCACAGGTGAGAGCCACCCTGCCGGCCTGGAACCTTCATTTTAAAAAATAAAAGTTAATTATTCACGTTTTGTTTTAAAAAGAGTGAGTTTTTAAAAAATTGATTATAGTAGCTTGGAGTTGAGAATTTAATCATTATTTAAATTGAAAAAGTCTTTTTCTGTTATTGTAGTTCAATTTATGGTTACTTTTTTTAAAAAAAAACTTACTTTTAAAGCCCTCAATAGGCCAGGCACGGCGACTCACACCTGTAACCCCAGCACTTTGGGAAGTCGAGGTGGGTGAATCACTTGAGGTTAGAAGTTCGAAACCAGCCTGGCCAACATGGTGAAACCCTGTCTCTACCAAAAACACACAAAAAAATTAGCTGGGCATGGTGGTGGATACCTGTAATCCCAGCTACTCAGGAGGCTGAGGGAGGAGAATCTCTTGAACCTGGGAGGGAGGTTGCAGTGAGCTGAGATTGCACCACTGCACTCCAGCCTGGGTGACAGAATGAGACTCAGTCTCAGAAAAACAACCAACCAACCAAAAAAACCAAAACAAAACAGAAAACAATGTTTTCTCCATCTTAAACAAGCAAAGGCATTGGTGTGAACGTATTTGTGTGACTGGAGAGGGTCTTTCTGTTTTTCAGTGACGTGGAGCCGACTGCACTGATGGAGGAACCCACGGTGGTGGAGGAGGCCCAGGGCGCCCCAGAAGAGGAGTCTCCAGCCAAGTAGGGCGTTTCATTCATTCCCTATTGTGGTGTTGGTTCTCTTCTTAATGATTTCCTTCCTTTTTTTTGAGATGGAATCTCGCTCTGTCGCCCAGGCTGGAGTGCAGTGGCACGATCTTGGCTCACTGCAACCTCCACTTCCTGGGTTCAAGCGATTCTCCTGTCTCAGCCTCCTGAGTAGTTGGCACTATAGGCGTGTGCCACCTCACCCAGCTAACGTTTGCATTTTTAGTAGAGATGGGGTTTCACCATGTTGGCCAGGCTGGTCTCGAACTCCTGACCTCAAATGATCCACCCTCTTCAGCCTCCCAAAGTGCTGGGATTACAGGTGAGCCACCACACCTGGCCTTTCTTGATGATTTCTAAGAGCTCTTCACAGACTAGGAATCTCAACCCCTCATCCTATCACGGAGGGCTGACCTTAATGTATTAATGACTGGTGATCAAACTAATTAATAATTAGTTCAAATAACCTAATGAGTATCAGTGATAATTGGTGAAAGTTAGGCATTCTGTCCTCTGCCTACAAGCTCTTTTACAGCAGCTTGTTAAACTCCTTGACTTGGAGTAGCCTGACTCGCATATGGACCTCTAGTGCCTGGTCCCCTCTGCGCTCTCCCAGTCCACCCTCCCTCTTCATTGTGTAGCTTAGATCCTGGCTCCGTCTCCAGCACCCTCCAAGTTCTGTTTTTCTGCTTTTTTTTTTTTTTTTTCGATACTGAGTTTCGCTCTTGTTGCCAGGCTGGCGTGATCTTGGCTCACTGCAACCTCTGCCTCCCAGGTTCAAGCAATTCTTCTCCTCAGCCTCCTGAGTAGCTGGGATTACAGGCGTGCGCCACCACGCCCGGCTCACTTTGTATTTTTAATGGAGATGGGGTTTCTCCATGTTGACCAGGCTGGTCTCGAACTCCCAACCTCTAGTGATCCACCCATCTCAGTCTCCCAAAGTGCTGGGATTACAGGCATGAGCCACTGCGCCTGGCCTCCAAGTTCTTAAATACCCATGCACCTTCAACTCCCTGGCCCTTTGGACTTTCTGCTGTAACTTGCTAGCAAAACCCCTCCTGGGTGACTCCACCATCTGCCTTCTCTCTGCCTGTTCCACAAGCTAAGCAATACAAGTCACATCGTGGCCCGGTTAGAACCCCGTCAATTCCCGGTCACCGATGTTCTGAAACCAGGCCTTGGCGATCCCCGGTTCTTGGGTTCACTCTTTTTCTCCCCCCTTCTCTAATGACTGTTTTAATTTCTCCTCAAAACCCTGGCACTGCCTCCCACCGTACCCTTCCCCCATCGTCCTCTTCCATTTTTTTTTTTTTTTTTTTTTGAGGCAGAGTCTTGCTCTGTCGCCCAGGCTGGAGTGCAGTGGCCGGATCTCAGCTCACTGCAAGCTCCGCCTCCCGGGTTTATACCATTCTCCTGCCTCAGCCTCCCGAGTAGCTGGGACTACAGGCGCCCGCCACCGTGCCCAGCTAGTTTTTTGTATTTTTTAGTAGAGACGGAGTTTCACCGTGTTAGCCAGGATGGTCTCGATCTCCTGACCTCGTGATCCGCCCGTCTCGGCCTCCCAAAGTGCTGGGATTACAGGCTTGAGCCACCGCGCCCGGCCCCCTCTTCCATTTTTTGGATGCAGCGTTTCCTTCTATCTCACAGAGTGATGAGGAGCCATCAGGTGGGAACTTCCTCATCCTCCCAGTCCCAAAGATACAAGCCTGCTACACCCGCACACCCCCTGGGCTCCTGCTGCACCTGCACACCCCCTGGGCTCCTTCCCTCATGGGGACCATCGGAGTGCCATCCCCCCTCTGACCTCTGCACGCTTCGGATCCTCTCTCCTACTGACTTCATGAAAACTTCACACTGTCAGTCAGCTCCTTCCTTTTTTGGTATATTCATCTCCTTCCTCCCAACCCTAGTCTTCCAGTCAGCAGTTAAACATGCTCAGTCTCTCCTGTGTAAGTGTCCTCCGGACCCCACGTTCTCCGTCAGCCGCCTCTTTCAGAGTTGTGTGTGGCCTACTTCACTTCCTCCCCTCCGCTTTTTGCTCACTTTAGCCAGGCCTGGCTTCTGTCCTCGTTGCCCTTCTGAAACAGTCACCATGTCTCCGGATCTAATGGATGCTGCAGTCTGCGTCTTTCTTGGCCTCTCAGAAGCGTTTGACTTTATTGATTTCTTCGTAAACGTGCTCTCCTGTTGGTTTCTGTGATCACTCTGCTCTTCTGGTTTTCCTTCGACTTCTCAGCATCTCCTTTGCAGGCTCAACCTTGTCTTTCTGGTCTTTTAAAACGTTAAGGCCTTCAGGGCCCTGCCTTAGGCCTTCTCTTTCTGTAGAGTTTCTTTATAGGATCTTAGGCACTTCGGTGGCTTAAATTGTCCTTTACATGCTAACTCTGGAATGTGTCTCTGGCTCCAACCTTCAACGTGGCACCAGGCCTGTGGGTCCATCTGCCTGCTGGATGCTTCCCCTGGGACATTCCAGATGCTGCTGTGCCCAGCCTGACCAAGACTGGGCTGACTCCCCCCTACACCTCCGGTCCTCACTCGGTGTTTCCATCCAGCTGTACAAACCAGAAACCTGTGAGTCATCCTTGGAACTTCTGTCTTCTTGACCCTCCTCTTTCCAAAACCCAGTCCTTCCCTCTGCTCTGGCGATTGTACCCCTAGAAACTGAGCATCACCACTCACCAGCATTGTCTAAGCCATTGTTATCTGGGCCACCGCTGGGGCCCCTCACAGGGCTCCCTGCATCCTCACCTTCTACGCCAAAGTGGTGTTCACACCGCGTTCGGATTGTCACGCCCCCACCCCTTGCATAAGACGCCCTGATGTCTTCCTGTCCTTTTTCTGTCCCCTGTCCTGACCTGCAGAGTCCTGTGTGGTCTGGCCCCTGCAAAACCCTCAGGTTCAGATATTCCTGTGCCGTCTCTGGGTTCACCATGAGGCCTTTATTTCGTGTTCTCAGACATAGTTTTACCCTGCCCCAGCCCTCACACTTGCCATACAGCCCTCACAACTGCTGTTTCTCTGTTTTCCCAAACCCCCTTTACTCTTTACCTGTCTCTCTCTTACTCATTCTCCGGCTGCCAAAAGGCAGGGTGTCTAGTGGTTAAGAGCACAGACGTTGAACCGGTGTGATGAGTTGAAATCCCAGCTCTGCCACTTACTAGTTGGGCAAGTTATTTAATTTCTCTTTTTCAGTGGCTCAGTTCTCTTCATCTGTAAAATGGGAATAATAACGTCCCTACATTATAGGGGTCTTGTAAAGATTGTGTGTGTGTGTGTGTGTGTGTGTGTGTCTCCGTGTCCTAGAGTGATGCCTGGCATGTAGCTAGTGCTTTATTAATATCATCTGCTATTATTATTGTTACTTATTGCAAGAGCGAAAGGCCACAGTGATTGATGATTGTGAAAGCTGTTAATTTACGATTCAAAACAATTTCAATGTATTATTCAAAACAAGAAATGTGTTTCATTAAAGAAATAGGATTAACAGTTAATATGAATATTTAGACAGTGAGCTAACTAAGGAACTCGATGAACAGTTTATATGAATGTTGAGAAAGTTAACTGGATACCTTCAGGAGAACATTATATCCTTTTTGAGCCAATAAACATTTATACAAATTCAGGTAATATAAGACAGAATAATAGAGAGTAAATTATAGTATTGTTCTAATCTATAGAATTGATTGAGATACTCTAGCATTCATAATATTAGACAAAAATATTTAGTCACTCTGAAAGAAAATAAAGCTTGTTGACTTTCTGTCTGCAGTATCCCAGGAGAGCTAGCTGGAAAATCTGTCTCTCTTTTCTGCTGACTGCTGCGGGGAAAGTGAGCCTCTATTTGGGATTGCAAGTGCAATGCAGGTGTTGGGTGACCGTGCTGAGACATTCTTTTTTCTGCATTGCCTTGTCAAATTTTAACATTATTACTAACATTTCTAATAATACAGTTACAATTTTTTGAGACTCTAAAAGTTGGGCTGGTATCCGAGAAACACATTGAGTGATAGCGATGCTCTCTGGTCTCAGGCCTGTTTGAGTGTTGATTTTGCACTCTGGCTTCTGGCATTTAGCCTGAATGTACGTTCAGTGTACCTCTCAGTTCTAGAACGTCCTGGCAGATGAATCTAATGTACTCTCACTTATGTTCAAACACACAACCTAAAGTGTACTTCCATTTTCCTCAAATAGGACGTATGTTACTGATAATTATATGTGCAGTGCCCTTCCATACTTCCGTCTTCTTCCTTTCATTACAGAAGTACTAACTGTTCCTTGTCGCATGGTGTTCTAGTGTCCGACGATACCTGTGATGACTCCTTGTATTTTAAGAATAACTCTAACATTGACCAGGCGCGGTGGCTGACACCTGTAATCCCAGCACTTTGGGAGGCCGAGACGGGCGGATCATGAGGTCAGGAGATCGAGGCCATCCTGGCTAACATGGTGAAACCTCGTCTCTACTAAAAATAGAAAAAATTAGCTGGGCGTGGTGGTGGGCACCTGTAGTCCCAGCTACTCAGGAGGCTGAGGCAGGAGAATGGCGTGAACTCAGAAGGTGGAGCTTGCAGTGAGCCAAGATGGTGCCACTGCACTCCAGCCTGGGCTATAGAGTGAGACTCCGTCTCAAAAAAAGAAAAAGAAAAAAAGAAAAAGAGTAACTCTAACATTTTTGGAGCATTTGCTGTTTGCCAAGAACTGCTATAAATGCTTCCATGTCTTAATGCATTCAGTTCTTTGCCACTCCATGAAGGAGGAGCTACTGTTATTCTGACACTGGGACAGAGGCTGAATACCTGTCACCTGGCTCACGTGCAGAGCCGGAATGTGAACTGGGCAGATGCACAGACATTCATGCTCCTCTAGCGAGTGGCAGGAACAGCAAAAAGTGCTGTTCAGAACACCTGCTGGTAACTCGGGAGAGGGGAAGGTAAGAGCTGCTGGGATCTCTGAGCATTTCCCGACTCAGGAATATGGAACATCAACTCCCATCCTTCCTGAAAAATACTTTGTTAAAAGAAACTGTGAGGAAGCAGTAATACAAACTATCTGCAACAAATTATTTTTTATTGTAATTGGTTTCCTAGTGTATTTGCTGAAACAATGAAGATTTTCTTACTTTTTAGGTTAAATTCACTTGTCCCAGTTAAATATCCAATTAGTAAAGCTTTATTTCTGGAACATGCTTTCTTTGATTCACTGCACGCTTTCATATATTCAGGTGAAAAGGTATTGCATGGATGGAAATATGGACATCTGAATCGACGTTTTGTATCTTTGCCCTGCACGTATCATGACTGTTTTCCATCTAGGTATACTTCTCTGCCCCCTTATTCCCTGCATCTCGGTGGAGCACAGAGGTTGAGTGTAGGCTTTGGAAACGCAATGACAGGATTGGAACTTGCCTCTTCTGTTTGTTTGCTCGCTATGTGGCCTCTCTCAGCCTCGGTATTCTTATCTGTAAAATGGGATATTAATTATATCTAACTATTGATGTCATGAAATAATTCATATAAAGCATTGTGAATAGCATCGGCACATGGTGAGCGTACAGTGTCAACTAGTCTCATTCGTTTCTAGATAAAGGGAACGGTGGTTAAAGCAGTGTGATTTCTGTAATTTCACATGTTGAGACACAAACATATAACTATCCAATGTGTATCTAGCATTAGTCACATTACCATAGATTTGACTACCTTATATCCATAAGTCACTTTTATAGAAAATTCCCTCCCAAAAGTTATGTATAATAAACCAAGGACTGTGAAGGTCTTTGAATTACTCAAAAATGGGGGTGTTAAAACAATAGCAGTTATGAGGCTCTTGGTTGTTAGAAATACACCTGCATGAGCCCTTCCTGGAATCGAAGGATGCATCTCTTCCTGTTGAATATTGAGTCATTGCGGAAACTGCCAGTAAAACTGTACTCAGAACCAATCAAATGGGAAATGGGGTATGTGTCACAGGATTGTCACCGTGTGTGTTTGCTCATAACCTTTAGTGGGTAGGGAATCGGGTTAAGGAGCCTGTCCTTGGTGATATTATGCTGCTTTTGATGTGGCTTGTTGAAACTGCAGCTGATAAGCAAGGGGGGATATGGGGCATCCATGCCTTTATTCTTGAACGAGGTGCATTCCAGTCAACAGCTTCAGGCAGATACTGCCGAAGGAGGCTGTAACTTGTAACTAATCTGAATTTCACTAGATGCTTTATGTGTCTACACACAGCTTCAAGCTTGCATTTAATATATAACTTGTACTTTTTTGATCTAGTTCTTTGTTTAGATACGATGTCCTTTAAAATAAGCAAAGTGTGTTAATAACAAGTACTACTTTGGCCTTAATGTAAAATCTATTCTTTCTAGAACTGAATTTTCTGGAATTCATGAAGTTTTATTAGGTCATCTTAAGTATGAAAGAATTACCAAATTTATAGCATTCAGTTCTGTTGATTTTTAAAATTATATCAAAGTAGGTTAAAGAAGATTATGATTCCTTAATATTTATTTTTAGCTCTGTATTAAAAATTTATATTATGGAAAATTATACAAATTGAGTAGTATAAAGAACTTGTAAGTAAGTTGTTCAGCTTAAACTGTTACCAAATCATGGCCATCCCTGTTTCATGCATATTTCTGCCAACTTCTGCCTCCCCCAGGGTATTATATGCCACTCATAAATGTTTCACAGTGTTATACCTACTACTCTTTTTTAATAACATAACTGGAATACTATTACTCCATTAAAATTTTTTTAATATCCTTGATATCATTAATACCAAGACATTTCTTCAGTTTCCCTGATTGTCTCAAAACTTTTTTTAGAAAGATAATTCATTTGAAACAATATTGAAATATACATGTCAATTGGTTAGTCTCTTGTCTGTTTTTAAAACAGCTTTGAGATATAGTTCACATCCAATAAATGGCACATATTTAGCATGTACAGGTTTACAAGCTTTGATATATGTGTACACTTGTGAAAGTATCACAATGAGCAAAATCATGAGCACAGCCATCGCCCCACAACATTTCCTAGCGTTCTTTTGTAGGCCCTCTCTCTTGCCCCATTTCCCCCTGGCAACCAGTGATCTACTTTCTGTCACTACAGATTACTTTGCAGTTGCTGTAATTTTATATAAATGGAATCATGCAGCTCGTATTCTTTTTTGGTCTGTATTCTTTCTCCGAGCATACTTCCTGTGTGATTTGTATCAGTTCATTCCTTTTCATTGTGGAGTAGTAGTCTGTTATACAGGTAGACCACCATTTATCTGTTTACCTGGTGGTGATCATTGGGTGGTCTCCAGTTTTTGCTATAAAGCTGCTATGAACTTTTTTTTTTCTTTGAGACAGAGTCTCAATCTGTCACCCTGGCTGGAGTGCAGTGGTGCGATCTTGGCTCACTGCAAGCTCTGCCTCCCAGGTTCAAGTGATTCTCCTGCCTCAGCCTCCCGAGTAGCTGGGATTACAGGCACCCGCCACTACACCCAGCTAATTTTTTGTATTTTTAGTAGAGACGGAGTTTCACCATGTTGGCCAGGCTGGTCTCAAACTCCTGACCTTGTGATTCGCCCTCCTCGGCCTCCCAAAGTGCTGGGATGACAGGTGTGAGCCACCGTGACCGGCCTGAACATTTTAATATACAAGTGATATGAATATACACTTCCATTTCTCCTGGGTACATACCTAGGAGTGGAATGGTTGGACCAAATGGTATGCGTATATTTCACTTTGTAAGAAGCTGCTGAACTCTTTTCCAAAAGGGTTGTACTGTTGTTACTTTCTCACCAACAGTAAGTGAGAGTTTACTTCTCCTACCTCCTTGCCAGTACGTGGTATGGTCAGTTTTTACAACTTCCAGTCATTTTAATAGGTATATAGCTCATTATGGGTTTTTTGGTCATCATTTGTTTTTTTCTTTTTTTTTAGAGACAAGGTCTTGCTCTGTCACCCAGGCTAGAGTACAGTGGTGTGATCACAGCTCACTGTAACCTCGAATTCCTGGGCTCAAATGATCCTCCCACCTCAGCCTCCTGAGTGGCAAGCGCCACCATGCCCAGCTAATTTTTTACTTTTTTGTAGAGATGGGGTCTCGCTTTGGTACCCAGGCTAGTCTCCAACTCCTGGCCTCAAGTGCCACCTCGGCCTCCTGGAGGGCTGAAATTACAGCTGTGGGCCACCGTGTCTAGCCTCATTGTGGTTTTAATTTGCATTTCCCTAATGACTAACAGTGTTGAACATTTTTTGCGTGGTATTTCCCATCTGTATTTCTTCTTTAGTAAACCTGCTTTGATAAAGAACCACTGCCACCAGGTACTTGATTGTTTCCAGGGCATTTGGGTGGACAGAGCTGGGAAATAGACACACACACATTAGAAGAGAATATGAGTTCATTCAATATTTCCAATTCAAAGTTGCAATACGGGATTTTTTTTTTTTTTTTTTTTTTTTGAGGTGGAGTCTCGCTCTGTCGCCCAGGCTGGAGTGCTGTGGCGCGATCTTGGCTCGCTGCAAGCTCCGCCTCCCGGGTTCATGCCATTCTCCTGCCTCAGCTCCCGAGTATAGCTGGGACTACAGGCCCCTGCTACCACGACCGGCTAATTTTTTGTATTTTTTTTAGTAGAGATGGGGTTTCACCATGTTAGCCAGGATGGTCTCAATCTCCTGACCTCGTGATCCGCCCACCTCGGCCTTCCAAAGTGCCGGGATTACAAGCGTGAGCCACCGCGCCCGGCCTGCAATACGGGATTTTTACCTAGAATGCTTGTTTCTCCTTTTCTTACATACTGAAAATTCTAGTTCTGAGTAACATTGTGCTAATCATTCGTTGCACATAAAACAGTCACAGCATTACCAACACTACCTTCAGTAACACAGTTACTGAAAAGCTATGTCGAGGAGGGAGATGAGTAACCAAATTTGTATTTCAAAATCATTTGAAATAGTTTCTCTTGATGGTTATATCACCAGTTTCATAAACATTTAGGTTACTTTGATTCATTTTACTTTCAAATTTTAGAGATTGAATTTTAATTTAAATCTGTTTTATAATTATGTAAAATATTTACATGTTTCCAAAGTTCAGTCTGAAAAACATGATGTTTTTTTTTTCTTTTTAAAATGGAGTTTCACTCTTGCTCAGGCTGGAGTGCAATGGTGCAATCTCAGTTCACTGCAACCTCTGCCTCCCGGGTTCAAGCGATTCTCCTGCCTCAGCTTCCTGAGTAGCTGGGATTACAGGTGTCTGCCACCATGCCCAGCTAATTTTTGCATTTTTAGGAGAGATGGGATTTCACCATGTTGGCCAGGCCTTTGTCGAATTCCTGACCTCAAGTGATCAACTGGCCTCGGCCTCCCAAAGTGCTGGGATTACAGACATGAGCCACCACGCCCAACCAAAACATGGTATTTTCAAATAGCTTTTATCCCTGTTTTTTTCCTGGCTTACATTCCAATTAAAAAAAAAATGGCCCAGTGTGGTGGCTCATGTCTGCAGTCCCAGCACTGTGGGAGGCCAAGGTGGGTGAATTGCTTGAGCTTAGTTTGAGACCAGCCTAGGCAACCAGTGAGACCCTCCCCCACCCCATCTCTACAAAAAATACAAAAATTAGCCGGTATGGTGGCGCGTGCCTATAGTAGTCCCAGCTACTCTGAGGGCTGAAGTGAGAGGGTCCCTTGAGCCCAGGAGGCAGAGGTTGCAGTGAGCAGAGATCACGCCACCGCACTCCAGCCTGGGTGACAGAGGGAGACCCTGTCTCAGAAACAAACAACAAAAAGAACCTCTCTATCTGTCTGTGCTAGGCATGTGTATTTGTGTGGTCTCCAAGGTACTGCACACCCCTCCTTGCTTTTCTCGTTCACTCTGGAAGGTGCTCCATGGCAGTGTATGGAGGCAGTCCTCATTCCTTTCTCAGCTGCTATACTATAGCTTTTCACCAAGTTCTTCTGGATCGGTTTGGGTGGCTCCATTGATTTGCTGTTCCGGTGTCTTAGTATCTTCCAATATTTTTGCCAATATATATTTGAGATCTCTGTTTTGATATTGGTATTTTTCCAGCATTTTATTCTGAAAATTTCCAAACACAGCAAAGTTTAAAGAATTTTATAGCGAACATCTATACTTACCACTACCTAAATGCTACCATTTATATCTTATATATTCATTTTATGTTAAGCATTCATCATTAATCCACCATGTTTTTTGACACATTTCATAATAAATTGTAGACATCTATATACTTCCCCCTAAATAGTTCAACATACATATCACTAAATAGAACTTAATATTTGTTTACAGTTTCTTCTTCTGATATAAAATGTATATACTGTGAAATGTATAAATCTTAACTGTAATTCACTGTTTTGATAAATGCATGTACTTGTGGAATCCAAACTCCTGTCAATATACAGAACATTATCAATCACGCCAGAAAGTTCCTTCATATTCCTTCATGTTACCTTTTCTTTGATGTTTTTTCTACCATCGGCTTGGTATTGTAAAGTCACTGCAAATTTGTCTATTTTGGATGCACTGTGGTTAGGTTTCTCTACCGATTTTGCTTATATTTTTCATAACATTGATTGGTGTATTTCTATAATAGAACCTTAAATTACATCAGCTCTTCAGTGAAGATACAGATTTGATTCTCTCCCCACTCTCCACCTACTGTTTTTTTTGTTTGTTTGTTTTTGGAGACAGAGTCTCGTTCTGTCACCCAGGCTGGAGTGCAGTGGCGCCATCTCGGCTCACTGCAGCCTCCGCCTCCCGGGTTCAAGAGATTCTCCTGCCTCAGCCTCCTGAGTAGCTGGGATTACAGGCATGCACCACCACACCCAGCTAACTTTTGTATTTTTAGTAGAGATGGGGTTTCTACATGTTAGGCTGGTCTCAAACACCTGACCTTGTGATCCCCCTGCCTTGGCCTCCCAAAGTGTTGGGATTACAGGCATGAGCCACCGTGCCTGGCCTGTTTTTTTCCTTTAAACATCTTCAAGATATAATTCTCGTACTATAGCACTCAAATCTCTTAAGTATATAGGCCAGGTGCGGTTGTTCAGACCTGTAATCCCAACAGTTTAGGAGGCAGAGGCAGGAGGATCACTTGAGGCCAGGAATTCAAGACCAGCCTGGACTACACGGTGAGACCCTGTCTCTACAAAATTGTAAAAATTAGCTGGGCCTGATGGCTTATGCCTGTAGTCCCATCTACTCTCAGGAAGCTGAGGTGGGAGGATCCTTGGACTCAGGAGGTTGAAAGTATGGTGAGCCATCATCATGCCACTGCACTCCAGCCTGGCCAACAGAGTGAAACCCTGTCTCAGACAAATAAATGAATAAACGAATGAATGCATGGATGAATGGTTTGGGGTATGTTATGTTACATTATTAATTTTTTAAATTGCAGTAAAAATAACATAAAAATTGCCATTTTTACCATTTTAATATATACAATTTAGTGGAAAATACACAGTTTAGTGGCCTCAGTAACATTCACAGTGTGTGTAACCATCACCACCATCCATCTCTGGAACTTTTTTTTTTTTTTGAGACAGTCTTGCTCTGTCACCCAGGCTGGAGAGCAGTGGTGCGATCTCAGCTCACTGCAGCCCCCACCTCCCAGGTTCAAGCGATTCTCCTGCCTCAGCCTCCTGAGTAGCTGAGACTACAGGCACCCGCCACCACACCCAGCTAATTTTTTTGGTATTTTTTAGTAGAGACAGGGTTTCACCATATTGGCCAGGCTAGTCTCGAACTCCTGACCTCGTGATCTGCCCGCCTCGGCCTCCCAAGTGCTGGGATTACAGGCGTGAGCCACCACGCCCGGCCTTGTAGAACTTTTTCATCACGAACAGAAACTCTATATCCATTCAGCCCTAACTCCCCATTTCCCCTCAGCATGTAGTAACCTCTATTTTACTTGTGCTTATGCATGTGCCTATTCTAGGTGCCTCATCTAAGTGGAATCGTTCAATGTTCCTTTTGTGCCTGGCTTATTTTAACTATTAGCATCAGGTTTTCAGTTTTATCCATGTTGTAGCATGTGCCAGTCTTCATTTCCTTTATTTTTATTTTTATTTTTTATTTTTGCGTATTTTTTGGTGATTTTCAAATCTACAGTTTAATCCTTTTAAAGTGTACAATTCAGTGGCAGTTAGTACATTCAGAGTGTTACGCAACCGTCACCATGATCTGGTCCAGAACGCGGTCATCATCCCAAAAGGAAACCTCGTGCCCATTCAGCCTCACCCCGTCCTCCCTCCCTGCAGCCCTGGCCACCACTCGTCTGCTTCCTGTCTGGGAACCTGGCTCCTCTGCATAGTTCATGTAAATGAATTCACACACAGAAGTCTTTTCTGCCTGGTTTATTTCACTTGCATCATTTTCTCAAGGTTTGTTCATGTTGTAATGTGTATTAATACTTTGTTTCTCTTTTTTTTTTTTTTTTTTTTTGAGACGGAGTCTCGCTCTGTCGCCCAAGCTGGAGTGCAGTGGCCGGACCTCAGCTCACCGCAAGCTCTGCCTCCCGGGTTCCCGCCATTCTCCTGCCTCAGCCTCCCGAGTAGCTGGGACTACAGGTGCCCGCCACCTCGCCCGGCTAGTTTTTTGTATTTTTTAGTAGAGACGGGGTTTCACCGTGTTAGCCAGGATAGTCTCGATCTCCTGACCTCGTGATCCGCCCGTCTCAGCCTCCCAAAGTGCTGGGATTACAGGCTTGAGCCACTGCGCCCAGCTGTTTCTCTTTTTATTGCCAGATAATATTCCAAAAAGTCTGCCATATTTGGTTTATCCACTCATTAGTTAATAGACATTTCGGTTGTGTTCACTTTTTGGCTATTATGAATCGCGCTGCAGTGAACACTTGGGTTTAAGTTTGCATGTGGATGTATGTTTTCATTTCTTTTGGGTATAAACCCAGGAGTGAAATTTCTGGGTCAGAGGCTAACTCAGCCTAGATTTTTGAGGAACCACCAGACTGCTTTCCAAAGTGGCTACACCATTTCACATTCCCACTGGCAGTGTATGTGGGTTCCAGTTTCTCCATGTCCTTCCCAACGCTTGTCAAATGTCTTTTTGATTCTAACCATCCCACTGGGTGTGGAATTGTGCAGCTCTGTGGTTCTGACTTGTCTTTCTCTAATAGCTAATGATGTGCAACATCTTACTGCCTATTTGTGTATCTTCTCTGGAAAAATGTTTATTCGGATCCTTGCCTTTTTTGAGGGGAGGGTGTTCATTTGTCTCAATTAAAGACGACTTGTATCTAGAATTCATAAAGCATTCTTTTTTTTTTTTTTTTAAAGAGACAGTGTCTCACTGTGTTGCCTAGGCTGGAACACAGCGGCCATTCACACACGTGATCATAGCTCACTGCAGCCTGGAACACCTGGCCTCAAGCAGTCCTCCTACCTCAGCCCCTCAGTGGCTAGGACTATGGGCATGAGCCACCACGCCTGCCTCTTCCTAAAGGATTCTTTATGTATTCTAGATACAAGTCCCTTTTGAGATATATTATTTGTAAATATTTTCTCCCATTTTGTGGACTGTCTTTTTACTTTCTTGATGGTGTCCTTTGTCGTACAGAAGTGTCTGCTGATGTTCGACGTACGTACTTTTGTTGCTTGTGCTTTTGGTGTCATGTGGAAGAAACCACTGCCCAATCCAGGGTTAGGAAGGTTTCTGCCTAGGTTTTCTGCCAAGAGTTTTCTATTTTAGCTCTTGTATTTATGGTGTGAGGTAGGTCTAACTTCTTTCTTTTGGTGTGGATATCCAGTTGTCCCAGCACCATTTGTTGAAAATACTTTTCATTCTCCATTGAATTGTCTTTGGCACCACGGTTGGAAAAAAAAATCAATTGACCATAAATGTGAGGGTTTCTTTCTGGACTCTGAATTATTTTCTCTCGATCTATATTTCTGTCTTTTGTTTTCTTTTTAAAATTCATTAAAGAGGATATTTACAAAAGTATGCATTTATGAACCACTGCTTTAAAACTTCTGTTTATGGTTTCCTGTATTTTATTTCAGCTCATTTTCCGTAATTACCTCGTTTTGTCTGTCATGGAGTGGTGAAGTGTAATGTTAATGTCATCAGGATGGTGATGTTCCCATTTTTCAAAGATTGCTTTGAACACAGGAAGTATTTTCTGTTGGCAGTGATAACATAAAATGTTGAAAATGAAATATGGAAGCTTGTGAGTCAAAGATTTTCTTACCTTACTTGCATTTGAAATGCAGTACCACAAAAATATGTAGAATAAATGGTTATAACTTTTCCTTTAATAAAGTAGACATTTTTATACCATTAAAAATTTTTCTTTATGATTATACATCTCTTTATAGAATTCCTGAGTTGGAGGTAGAAGAAGAAACCCAAGTTCAAGAGATGACCTTAGATGAGTGGAAAAATCTTCAAGAACAGACCAGACCAAAGCCTGAGTTTAACATCCGGAAACCAGAATCCTCTGTTCCTTCCAAGGCAGTGGTGATTCACAAGTCAAAATACAGAGATGATGTAAGCATTCATTTCCTGTGTGGGGGTGATCTTTGCTTTTACCTTATTGGAAGTGAAATGGACCTTTCCACTTCTATCTTGAAAATGGAGCATTAGTAATTGGCGCTTTTGTTTCTAATCAGAGATGATCTATGCCTGATTTTCCTGTATCTTTATTGTTCATTAAGAAAAGGAATTGAAACTTGCTGTATTGAGAGCAGCACGGAGCAGTGAGAGGAACAGCGTACCCGCTACTCCCCCGGGGCCGTGCTGGGACTGTACACATACTGTGTGTTCACTGTATTTCATTCTTCTCAAGCGAGAGGTACAGGTTGTGTCTTGTACAGTTCAGAGTTATTCAAAGGATAACTACACTCTGGTTTCCCTGATCAGTTTACTTTACTTTCAACTCGGATTTTTGATGAGAGCATTTCACTCTGAGTAGTTGATGACGTTTTAAACTGTGGTTGAGGTTCCATGCTCTTCTGACGTCTTTCCCATGTTGGTTCAGCAGCTTTGCGCCCCTTGCCTAACTGCAGAGGTGGCGGGAAACGAGTCCCCGAACTGCCTGGCTGCTTGGTCAGGCCACAGTGGCGTGTGCTGCGGGGGTTGCAGGGAGCTCCTCCGTGTTGTGAGGCCTTACTGCTCACGGCGTCCATCCGGCTCTTCTCAGAAGCTTCAGTTTTGCAGGGAGAGGTGTCGGGGAAACATCCAGCAGCCTGTGTTGATAGGGATGCCACCGGGTCATTGAGTCCCCTACTTAAGTTACTGAACTGAAGGCAAGGTCCACTGAAGTGTTGTCATTATGGGATTTGAATCTGTGTCATTCCGTGACAGCTTGATCCAGTTGCTGTGTCGAGGTGGGAGCAAGCGGGTTCTTCCTCTCTGTGGGGTGTGAGTCATTGGTTCTCATGTGCAGTCTCAGGAATGCCACCCTGTTGTGGAGTTGTCATTGACACTTGGGTTAGTTTCATTTCTGAGTGAATACTTTGATTAGGGGGTCATTTAAGATACAGGGTTCTTGGGAGGCCAAGGCGGGTGGATCACCTGAGGTTAGGAGATCGAGGCCCTCCTGGCTAACACGGTGAAACCCCGTCTCTACTTAAAATACAAAAATTAGCCGGGCGAGGTGGCGGCGCCTGTGGTCCCAGCTACTCGGGAGGCTGAGGCAGGAGAATGGCGGGAACCCGGGAGGCAGAGCTTGCAGTGAGCCGAGATTGTGCCACTGCACTCCAGCCCGGGCGGCAGAGTGAGACTCCGTCTCCAAAAAAAAAAAAAAGATACAGGATTCTCTCCCATCCTCTTGTTTCGGTCAGTCCAAGCTGTAGGAGGCCTTTTACTAGTACGTTTGGAGCTGTTCCACGAGAAACGGCTTTTTGTGGACATAGGTGGCCAGAGCGTTATTTCCTTGGCAATCCCTGGGAGGCGTTTTCTGATTCCATTAGCTGGCTGGGTTGGGTCTTTACCTGTCCACTTCCTTCGTTCTTCTTTGTTCCAGGCATTGTAAGTAAAATTTTCTCAAAAACAAATGTGCTGCCAGGATTGAAATGTGCAGCTGACATGTTAGGTAAAAATAGAAGCTGCTGTTTCTTAATCCACACCAGATTCGTCCTCCCTGGCTCCAGAGGTCTCCCAGAATATTTGAAGCAAGTGGGTTAGCTGAGTCATCGAGCTTGGTCTCAGTGAAGCACACATCTTGGTCCTTGTTAATCTTAAAGGATTGAAGCTTTTAGCTAGGAATTGTTCTTAAAGCAACACAAGCCTGATCTTGGGTTCATCAGTTTACTTTGTTCTGGACACCTGAAGAGACAAAAGCACTAGAATACCTAGCAAAGTTGAGACCTAGTAACAGCCCCGTGTGAGGCACTGGGCATTAAAGCACTTTGGCCAGGGCCAGCTGGAGCTGCGAGTGGAGCCCATGCCTTTGTATGTCCTCAGACTGTGTGTCCATCCCTGCTGCACTCTCCCGAGGCCGTTCCTGCCCCTTCCTGCAGTGGGAGGCGGCTCAAAGCAGGGCCCCAGGGCGACCTTACCAGGGCTTCCCTGCTGAGTGCCAAACGAGGCAAGAGTTGGTTCTTTTGCCCGTTACTATTTTTTGTGTGTGTATCTTTTTACAGAGTGCCAGTGCTCCTGGATTGTTTTTCTTCACCTTTTTAGCACTAAGCATCCAACTACCTAAAGCCTCTGCTTTATTTTAACCTGAGACCTTAAAGGGGACACAAATGTTAAGCGTGAAGGCTGCCATGAGCGTATGGCCTGAAGGTGTGGATGTGCTTGTGGAAACTTGGTTCCATTTCCTGGTTGTAGTAATGTTTAATGTTGTGGCACTTTGGAGATTCTCATCTGAGATCACTGACGTATTTTCTGTTCTGTAGGTTTTTATTTTACTTAAAGTGGGTTTGTGTGTGTGTTACCATTATTATGAGTTGAAGCCAAATCAAATTTGGATCAGATTTATTTAATTTATTTAATATAGTTGTCACAAGATATAGAATTTTAATGAAAGCAGTTCTTAAAAAGCAGCTTGACTTTGTGCAGTGTTGGTAGAACACTCAGGTAACCATACTCTGTTGTTTTTATAAAATTTCTCTGTATTTTGAGTGAGAATTATTTATTATAAATCATGTGATTTCTAGCACGTGGTATTTAGAGTCAGCACCCATGCTGAAAGGAATTTCTCTGTTAAATTCTAATCTGGGAAGGAGATATTTCCTTATTTATCAAAGCATCTGTGAACAGATAAGACAGAAAATAAGCAAAAATGAACACTTTTTTATCTCAGCAAAATACACTTAGATATAAAACATGTATATTGTTTGCTATTATTAGTCATGCCGAATCTTACATCTTAACCTGCTCAGGTGATAGAAATTTGGTCCCACTTGAAATCATAAGTTCAAAGATGTTTGGATTAAGATTGTAATTGCAAGAATGTGGGACTGGAAAACATACGGACTCACCGTCTTGGAATTGGAACAGCAGTGCTGCCTTCCTCTGTCCAGCTCTGCAGCCCAGGGCCAGGGACACACCAGAGAGTGGCTCGGTCTAGCCGCTGACGGTGTTTAGCTCCTGTGCAGCACATTGCAGCCACTAAGCCAGATGAGTGTGGGGATGGGTATGGACTTGTGCGTGTTGGATGCTGTAACTGTGTTTCAGATGGTAAAAGATGACTATGAGGACGATTCCCATGTTTTCCGGAAACCCGCCAATGACATCACATCCCAGCTGGAGATTAATTTTGGCAACCTCCCTCGTCCCGGGCGTGGAGCCAGAGGAGGCACGCGGGGAGGCCGGGGAAGGATCAGGAGGGCAGAGAACTATGGACCCAGAGCAGAAGTGGTGGTAGGTGTCTGTATTATAAATCCCGAATGGTTTGCTGAAGGAAGTAAATAAGGACGGTGTCCCGGGCCCAGGATGGTCTATTTCAGAGGGTCATCGGTTTCTGCAGTGACTTTTCCTGTAGCTAGCGTGGGCCTGATGTTGGGGCATTTGGACGGTGTTGCAGCATCATGGACATCTTGGCTAGAGACCATTTGTAGCCCTGACTTCCAGGGTCTGCTGTGAAGGCACTCCCAGGATCCGAGAAAAACTCACTCTCATCTGCATTAGACAAGATCCCCAGGCTTGGGATTGAACTGGAGCCCCTGACATTTTGCTCACTGTGGCCTGATTGTATACCTTGGGCTCAAGTGATGCTGTCAGAGCGAACAGAATCCTTCCTAAGATCTCAAGCCCTTTGTGAGGGCACCTTCTTCAACCCCTCCCCAGCTCACTGGCCTCATACCGTCCTCAGCCAAGGCTGCCTGCTTCTAGCGCTCGACACAGCACGCTCCTTACCCCTGGCCTCTGCCTGCGGCCTCTGTCCATCCTTCCAACCTCCCTTCCTCACAGGTTTCTTTGATCACATCTCCTAGACCCGTCAAGGTCTCGGAGCAAAGGAGTTTCTTTTCGTTGCAGCCTGATCTCCGTGTGTGACCGTATTCCCACTGGTGTGGCTATGAGTCAGCGGCTGCTTTTGCTCATTATCCGTTGATGCAGTGCCATGCAGTGCCTGGCATGCAGTAGGTGCTTCCTAATGTGGTGTGGACACTTACCCATTGGAAGTCAGCCCTGAGGCCCTGTGGCACAGACTCCTTCTCTGTGGCTGGTCTTGGCAGTGCTCCTCTTGCTGCCAGTTCCCTCGCTCTAGGGAGCAGCCCCTGGAAGCAGTATCTGTGGTTTGGCTTTGCTTAAGCAGGAGCAAAAACACAATTTTTTTGGGGGGTGGGGGTAGGGGTATATTTGGGGCCAGGCTGGAAATAGGGTCTGTTCTCAGATAGGAAGCACATCCTCACTCCTTTCCTATAGCGAGCGGAGCTCTGGCCCCTGCCGCACTCCGGGGCGTGTGCCGGGAAACCGCCGAGATCCAGCGCCTCCCGCCTCTTCACCCGCATCTGTCCCCACCTCCACAAGCTGTGTAGCCCCCACCTCAGAAGAGCCCTTAGCGCCACCCCTGCCCCCATCAGGCCACGCTGTTTCCCAGTCCAGGTCCTTGTTCCCTTTGCTTATCCACTGAGGTTCATCCCAGGGTGAACCTTCTCTTCCCACAAAACCTTGCCTGACCTCGGTGTCCACTTTGCCATCAAATGGCACCGGACGGCCCTCCCGTGGCCCCTCCCTCCCAGGACGTTGGTGAAGCTCCTGACTCGATGGTCAGTTTCTCCAGCGCCATGAGCTCCCCGAGGATAGGCACTGTCTGTGCTGCTCCTCCCTGCAGCGCCCGGCACGCAGTCACCGTTCTGTTTACTCCGTGAAGGACGTGCCCATGCGGAGCCCCCCAGTAAGAGCTTGCAGGACATAGGAAGGGAGGCCGCTCCGTTTTCGAGGAGACCGGAGGCCTGTGTTGGGGGGAGCTGTGCTTTCCTGGGTTAGCAGTGACCTGTGCCTCTCCCCTTCCCCCTGTGGATCCTGCCTCTAATGCAGGCCCCTCAGCGCTGGTGCCAGGCCCTTGTTATCCCATTGGGATACTGGGAGTGGATGAAGGGGCAGTGGATTTCAAAGTATGTCTTTTCTTCTTTAGATGCAAGATGTCGCCCCCAACCCGGATGACCCTGAAGACTTCCCGGCGCTGTCTTGAAAGAGCCTGCGTCCCGGCAGCGCGGGGCTGCGTTACACACCTGTGGAGGCTTTTCCGGCTGGGCCAAGAGAGTCGGACTCTGAGAACAATAGATGTTGCTTTTCCCATGTTGTGTGAATTTGTCGCACTTTTTCGGGCTGGGCTGTTAGAGGGGCTTCTCCAGAGGCTTGAGAGCAGGCCCTTTCCCAAGAAGGTGAAGAATGGTGACTGTTTTTACTGAAGGAATTTCAAACGAAGTTCAGTAATAATGTATAAACTGTGTGCATAAGAGATAGTCTAGACTCCCCCGCGGGAGCGTGGAGGGAAAGGAGGTTGTCGAATAGACTCCACGGAGACTCTTAGGAAGCAGTAGATTCCCGGAGGCTGTGCCTTTAGCATAAGAGGAAACGCATAGAACTGGAACTGTTCACGGAAAGCAGTCACAGCTGAGTTTTCAGAGACCAAGAAATTAAAATACAATTGTACTCACTGTTTACTTGTAAATGTTATCTACTCTCCTGAAATATTTTCCTTTCTGGTTTTCACTTAACCAGTCATTTAAAAATCGCTATCGTGTAGCCACTGGCCACCACTCTGTGACACAGAATCAGAGAAAGTGTTGATTTTTAATTGTGATTTAAACTACCTCCTGGTTTCTGTGTGTGTGCACACACACAGCTAGTGTTTGGGTGGTTTTTAGGAAGAATATTGAGTATATGACTTTAAAAACCATGTTATTTAACCTGCCAGTCAAATGGAAATGGACCATGGCAAAAGCAAATACTGCAGCCTTTTCTTCCACAGAACCAGAGTCAGAGGTCGGCAGCTGTGTACAAAGGCCTCCGCCTTCGGCTTGGGCAAAAGTTGTAAATAACCAGTATTTATTAAGCACTTATGAGCAGTTTTTCTCACTCAGTCCTGGCCCCAGTTCTAGAGTTCCTCTTTATGGCTTTTGGTGAAAGTTGGGGGTTGGGGGTACACCTCAGAGGTTCAGTAATTCACCTGGAGTCCCACGCTGAACAGAGCTGGACCCAGAGCCACACGCCCAAAAGCACACACTGTGCTGGGGAGGACGTGGGCCTAGGAGGGCCTGCAGGTCCAGGCAGCTGTAGAGCTGCTAGAAGCTGGGGTGTTGCTCTCCCTGCTTTCTCACAGACACCACAGGTACTGTCTGCCTGTTGTCACACAGCTCGTATGCTCGCTTGAGATGGAATCTGAGCCTCGGTCCCGGGATCTGTGCTTTTTCCCACCTTGCCACACTCTCAGGTGGCTTTGAACTGGAAGCCACGTGCAAATAAAGGTTGGTATTCGCTCCTGACTTTGTGTAGAGAAAACAGTCCTTTGGTTACTCTCAGGCCACAGCAGTCAGTCAGGATTTTGTTGAATAATCAAAGCTGAATCCGTACACATCAGGGTCAGTTAAGGATGTCTGCTTTGGGTGACAGCCTACTTTTGGTCTCTTATTAAATGATTATCTGAGTACTAAGGTTTATCAACTGAGTGTTTTCTTCCTTTTCCTGGAAAAGGCAATGGATGCAAGCGCCCTGATTTCCAGAATCTGAACCTAGCTGGTACAACATCGGGGCTGCGTCATGCCTCAGTGGCTTTGAAGCTGTCACACTGTCATTTTGCCTAACCGTGGCTTTGAAGATTAGCCAGAGATCCATTTGAAGAAACTTTCCTTCAGTGTTGTGAATACTACTTGAAAAGCGCATAGCAGTTGGTTTAATGTTGCAGTTGCAAAACCACGGACAGTTCCTATCCCATAGAGCTGTTGAGTCATGTGGTTGAAGACAGTTTTGGGGAATCCGGTGCATGTTCTGAACCTGTAATGGGCCGTGTTTGCTTACCAGGGCTAGCTCTTGTTGACTTGGTCCTGTGCCTGGATGTAGGAGTTTTGTTTGCGCTCTTTCTGGATTGTGCCAGGTTGTACATAGCCCTGAGTGCCCCAGAGAAGCCAGGGAAGACAGAAGCGAAGGGCAGGGGGTGTCACCAGCATGCCGTAGGGACAGATACAGAGGTGGCAGGACCTTTTGGACCACAGTGCCCCGGGCAGACTCCTCCGTCAGAGGAGCTTGTGACGCGAGCATGGACGTGTCCTGGGGCAGCGCACCCTGGGCACCACGTTTCTGGTGACTTAGACTCAAGCAGATTAACCCCATGAAGGACGCCCGTGAGGATTGTCGTCTCCAAGTCTTCTGAAAAGTGGAGGTCAAGCAAGTTTGAGTTGATTAGCCAGGCCCAGGCCGGACTGATCATGTCTGAACCAGGAGTTGACTGCTGGGCCTCAGGGGTGTCTGAGTTGTGCCGCCAGGGCAGCTCCTGAAGACTTAGCTCGGGGGAGGTCCTGGAGCTGCTGTGCACAGCCTGGCACCAGGCGGGGAAAGTCGTCCTGCAGTAACTGGGCTGAGGGACCAGATCCTCTAGAGATGGGGGTGCTTGGCCAGGCGCGGTGGCTCATGCCTGTAATCCAGCACTTTGGGAGGCCAAGGCAGGCAGATCAGTTGAGGTCAGGAGTTCAAGACCAGGCTGGCCAACATGGTGAAACCCTGTCTCTACTAAACGTACAGAAATTAGCCAGGCATGGTGGCAGGCACCTGTAATCCCAGCTCCTCAGGAAGCTGAGGCAGGAGAATTGCTTGAACCCGGGAGACGGAGGTTGCAGTGAGCCGGGATCGTGCCACTGCACTCCAGTGTGGGCAGCAAGAGTGAGACTCTGTCTTTGGAAGAAAAAATAAAAAGGGAGGTGCTGCCCAAGAGTGAGGGGATCAGTACTCGACTTGGGATGAAAGCCTAAGCTGCCTGTCAGACAAGTCTGGGAAGAGGCAGGCTGGACAGTGCTGCCGGCTGGGAATGCCTCCCAAGTCAGATTTGGATGCTTTGAACAAGAGTCCTCTAGCCTAATGTTGCTCATGAGCCTTTGGCATTTTCATTCCACGCAAGGTGGGCCCCTCTGAGCCAGCCATCCTCCTTCCCTGTGCTGGTCAGACTTCAGACCATCTCCTTCTGTTACCAGCAAGTCCACGCCATTCCAGCGCACGCGAGCTTCACGGGAAAGACATGGCCATCCTCTGAAACTACTGCGCCGTGCTGGCAGGTGCTTTGGAGCAGCTGGGCCTGTGTCTCCGAAGCTGGGAAAGGCAGCTTTCCAGGGAGCTGCCTGTGCCTGCCCTGTTCTCAGCAGCAGTGGGCCTGCCTGCCCTCTCCACACTGCGGCCTCCGCTGTAGATGCGGAAGATAGATTTGCTCATTTCCTTTGGCTGCTGCTGTCTCCTCTCCGCCTTCTGCAAGGATCATGGCCCATGTGAACAGCCTTCCCTGAACCCTCCCGACACTCATGGCTGCTTCAGACAACCTGGGGTGGGCTGAGGGCATGGGAGGCTTTGGCCTGGCTGTGTCCCACGGGGCCTGTGTTGTGGAGGATGAGGAGGTGTGGAAAAGGGAATGAGGAAGGAAAAATGCAGGAATATTTTAAAACCTTTTTATTATCAAATAGGATACAGATAAAAGTCCAAAACTAGACTGGGCATGGTGGCCCACGCCTGGAATACTTTGGGAGGCTGAGGTGGGAGGATTGCTTGAGGCCACGAGTTCCAAGACCAGCCTGAGCAACACAGTAAGACCATGTATCTACCATAAATTTTAAAATTAGGTGGGTGGCACACACATGTAGTCATAGCTACTCTGGGAAGGGGGCCGAGAAGTTGAGGCAGGAGGATGGCTTGAGCCCGGGAGTTTGAGGTTACAGTGAGCTATGATCATGCCACTGCACGCCAGCCTGGGTGACAGAAAAATCTCATCTCTTAAAGTGCAGAACTGCCTTGTAACCACATTTTCCTCCAAAGCCTGGTCACGTGGACCATGCTGATCACCACCTCATTCCACCACCTCATCGCTGTCCCCAGTCACTCCCCCTACGACCCCAGGTGCTCCACACCAGTGCTGCCTTTTCAAAGAAAAGTCTTCCGAAGGATGCCCCTCCACCCACCCGCTTTCCCCCGGCACTTACGGCAAAGCCTGGTGACCAAAGGAGCAGAGCATTTGCTTGAGAGCCTGGGAGTCCTGTCTTGTCATGCCTTGTCATTTTACAGTCAGGGAAGGACGCTGTCTTCCTTGTGGCCTGGCTACTATTTAGGGCAGGCAGAAGCTGAAACCAGATTCAGTCCCTGAGCCTCACATCCTTTCTACACACTCCTGAAATTTCCAGTCAAAGGACTCGTCCCTTGGGCAAAGCTGTTAGGAGAGGGGACAGGAAAAGGAACGCCTGTACCTCAGCAGGGGATGAAAGGAGACGTGGAGTGTTTGCCGTGTGCCTCTGTGCTCAGTCACTCCGAGCCATGTGAAGATGGCCGTGGTGCCTACCAGGGTACTGCACACCACAGCAGTGCAGAGGGGCCCCCCTCAGGTATTCTCCATGCAAACGGGATGGGACTAAAACTTGGCTACCTAGGCCTAAGGGCCTAGCGGCTCCTGCCTGCTTTGCCCAGTCCAGCTTTTCTGCACATCTCCTGTTGCTCCTGGAAAGCCTCTGCCTGGGCCACAAAGTTTCCTTGGACTCCAGATGACAAGAATTTCTCTAACCAGATTGCAAACGTTCTCACACCCCTCACAGCTACACCTTGGGCCAATCAGGCCTCTGTGGGGAGAAGCAGGGAACCACTGCCATTTGAGCACTGTTTCTTTTTTCCTTTCCTTCCCTTCGTTTTCTCTCTTTTTTTCTTGAGATGGAGTCTTGCTCTGTTGCCCAGGCTGGAGTGCAGTGGCCAGATCTCAGCTCACTGCAAGCTCTGCCTCCCGGGTTCACGCCATTCTCCTGCCTCAGTCTCCCGAGTAGCTGGGACTACAGGCGCCTGCCACCTTGCCTGGCTAGTTTTTTTGTATTTTTTTTTAGTAGAGACGGGGTTTCACCGTGTTAGCCAGGATGGTCTCGATCTCCTGACCTCGTGATCCGCCTGTCTCGGCCTCCCAAAGTGCTGGGATTACAGGCTTGAGCCACCACGCCCGGCCCCTTCCTTCCTTTTCTTTCTTTCTCTTTCCCTTCCTCCCTCCCGGGTTCACATCATTCTCCTGCCTCAGCCTCCCAAGTAGCTGGGACTACAGGCGCCCGCCACCACGGCCGGCTAATTGTATTTTTAGTAGAGACGGGGTTTCACCATGTTAGCCAGGATGGTCTCGATCTCCTGACCTCATGATCCACCTGCCTCAGCCTCCCACAGTGCTGGGATTACAGGCGTGAGCCACCGCGCCCGGCCTGAGCAGTGTTTCTTTACAAAACTGTGCCCAGCCCCAGAGGGCTGAATTACATAACTTTGGGAGCTCAAAGCCATTTGTAAGGTCAGGAGTGCCAGTCGTGTGGCATCGACTTGTACGTAAACCCCACGGGGCTGCTGAGAGTCTCAAATGCTCTTAGACACTGAGGTAGGGTCAGACATTTCTCCTCAAGAACCGCCACCCTGCGAAGGGACTGACGGCACCTCCAGCAAGGCCGCCCTATCTGGGCGTCCATGTTGTGTGCTGCCCACCCCCCAGGAGCTGACTCACATTGGCTTCAGTGTGCCTGGCACTCGAGTTGTGCGATGAACAACCTGCACAACTGTCCTGGCGGCCCACATGGATACCAGCCACTCGTCTTGCGGCAGAGCCACAGTGAGGAAAACAAAAGTATCCGAGGCAAGTTCTAAGTGAACTGACCACAACTTGCGTGTTTTGCTGGTGAGAGGATGGAGGTGGAGCCAGCGGTGATGCTGGGGAAGTTTTCAGGAAGAGGGAAGGTGGATAGAAGGCAGGAGAAATGGGAACACCATGTGGCCTATGAGGGACATGCTTGGGGAAGCGGGTCGCTGTGACCAAGGCAGAAGATGCCCTGGGAAGTTTTACTGAGGCTCCCTGGCAGGCCCAGGCAGGGTGAGGCTGCGGGCGTGTTGCTGATGGATGAGCAGACCCTGCCTTCACTGCACACCTCCGGGGGCGCCCTCCACACAGCATCTGTACAAACGGCACACCCGGGGTGTGTGGCGACAGCCAGAAAGCCAGTAAGTTGACCCGTCGATGCAGCCTTCAAAAATGTGGTGCGAACTTTTCTGGGGAGATGGAGGGGCCTCAGCTTCCATCAGATCATCTCACAGGGCTCCTGGCCTAAGAAAGCGTCAGCAGCACTGCCCTGCTGCGCCTGGAACGGGCCTGCTACCAAACCAGGGCGGGTGTCAGCCTGGCCATTCCCAACTCAGCCACGCCCTGGCACACCTACAGCAAGGCCCCGGGCTGATGGCTCAATACCCAGCGGAAGAACGAGGCAGACACACCTGCTGAGGCCTCAATTGCACCTGGAGAGAACTTGCGGTGGGCAACGGGCATGTCCAGGAGAGACCTTCCCCGCAGGTCTAGTCCCTGTGGATCCCCAGCCAGATGAGAAGCCGGTCTAGACAGGTGACAGCCTGGGACGGCCAACCGTCGCTGGAAAAGGGAGGAGACGGACACGGCTGTACTTACCACCGCCACAGGGCCTGTCTCAGGGCTTGAGTGTGTGTGGACGGCAAGGACCCGTTTCCTTGGCCGCTAACTCTCAACCGCAAGGCAAACTTGGGTTGGGGCCCAGAACGGCCGCGAGCCGTCCCCCTCCCGCCCGGCCAGTGAGTGCTGGGCGGACACTCGGCGGCGGCTTGAGGACGTGCCAACCGCGGGCCTGCCAGGGCGCCCGTGCGCCTCGCTCCCCGTGCGCCTCGCTCCCCGTGCGTCTCTCTCTGGCTGGGCCCGGCTGACCCCGCACTCCAGGCGCAGGCACGGGGGGGGGGGGACCCGCTGGCTAAAGTCCCCGCTGGAGGCGGCGCGGCCGACCCGCTCCCGGGGACCCGTCTCGCGCCTCCCTCCGAGAAGCCCCTTCCTTCCTCCGCCCTCCGGCCCGAGAGAGCAGCGAGGCGGCCCCTCCGTCCTGTGCGCCCCGGACAAGCCGCACTGGAAGCCGCTCCCGGCTGGGCAGCAACAGCCCGGGGCGGGGAAACGCGCGGGGCCCGGACCGTCCGCGGGCACCAAGGAGCCGGACACGCTGCCTTCCCGGAGCCCCGCGCCCGGGAGAACCGCCCCGCCTGAAAAGACGCCTTGTTTAATCCAGAGACACCCCCAGGGCCGGGAGGAACCACCGTCCTCCCCGGGTCCACGACCCCCAAAACGCACGGCCGCCTCCCACGCGCGCCGAGGCCTCTCCCCTTTACGGACAGACTCGCGGCCCGGCCGGGGCCTCCTTCCCGGGGACTTCGCTGTGGACGGAGCACGCGTCGTCCAGAGGCCGGCAAAGCCGGGCAGACTTGCTGCCAGTCGGGCGGGGTTCGAGGCGGGAGGCCCCCCACTCCCACTCGGGCCAGGGGCCCCCCAGGTGCTGGGGAGGAACCCAGCAGGCGTTGCTCGGGGGGATCCACTTCTCCCCCAGTGAACGGATAGAGACGGTGAGGCGAGGACGGAAGGGCAGGCTGTGCCAACCGCTTGGAAGACAAAATGCCCAGCATCAATGTGCAAAAGCGAAAGCCAGGACGACACGCAGCAGGACGGTGGGCGCGGCCCACGCGCTGAGACCAGCGTCCTGCTGTTCACCCAGCAGCTCTCCAGCCTCACAGCAGCTGCGAACGGGACAGGAGCGGGCAGCGGCGACTGTGCATTTCCACACTTCTCCTGGACACCATTTTCGTTATCAGGCACCATATCCATGGCTCTTAGCGTGGGCCAGACACTTGTTCTCAGCCATGAAAAACGTTAACTACTCATTTCATCCTCACACAACCCCGTAAGAGGGATATCGCCATCCCCACTTCGGAGAAGGAACGGGTTTAGGGAGCCTCAATCACTCTGCCCAGATCGAAGTGGCAGCGCTCAGTTTGCCAACAGCCTGGGCCCAGAATGCATGCTCTCAACAATTCTACCCAAGCTGCTTTTTCGCAGTGTACAGCAAAAGCTTTAACATCTTACACATTTTTGACCCAGAAATCCCCTTTGTAAGACTTTATGGTAAGGAAATAGCCAGCACCGCCCAGGAAGAATTTCTGTAAAACACGGATGCGGTGCGTGGCCGACAACCGGGAATGCGTGACAGCTGGCAGGGCACACTACAGTGGAGTCAAGGTCGTGTTCCTGGAGAATTCCTCCCTGGATGCTCCTTTCCAATGCGCCCACAGCTGCACTTAGACACACGGAGGAGGGGGACAGCTGAGTGGACATCACACTCCCCCAGCGAAGGCACAGCCATGTACTTCTGTTAAATCAAACGCTAGGCGCTCGCTAGTCCACCTGAAACACTGAACAAAGTGAGGCTCAGCCAGTAGATCAGGGGTCCCCAAGGCCGCAGAAGTGGCGGAGCTGGGGTAGGATACGCCCAATGGGACTTACTCTTTCCACAGCAACTTGCATTTCAGTCCACTGAGAGGCCGGGGGCAGGGGCCCTTGAATCTCCTCTCCCATGGCCCAGGTTTGCCTCTGAACAAGGATTCTCGAGACTTACCTTCAATGCGTGGGTCCCCCCACTTCAATGCAAAATAGTTTACGTGACCTCTTTTTAAATGTTTACACCATTACCCGTGCATAAAATGATGCTGCAGGTACCAAAAATATCAGAAACTGAGGGACCGTAATCTGCTATCAGTCATTCTTTCCCCAGTTATCTAGAGAAAATGACCTAAAATATATGACAAAGTAGTGAATTTAAAGATATGCCCCGATACTGTTCTAAGCAATTTCCATGTGTTATTTTAACTCCCATACTAGCTGCGGAGGTAGGAATTCTTTTCATTTCCATTTCACTTCAGCAATGGAAGCAGAGGAGATGGTGCACCCCACACGTGCTGGCTGGGCCCTGGGCAGAGTGGTTCTAGATGACAGGGAAGGGGGTAAGTCTCTTAAGGACCAGGGGTCCCCGCAGCCTGCTGCCTCCCCCCGACAGGCCTGGAAGACAAAGCCCCCCGGGAGGAACAGACACGCCTCGTGGTTTCATCTCAAGCACTGCCTCCAAGCCAGCCCCTTGGCAGCACTCAGGGCCTTCACAGAGCGGCGTGGTGGCGCCAGCTGCCACAGGGAAGCCATGGAGGGGCACGGAGAGGCCACAGCTCCCACAGAGCCAGGGTCTGCAAACACACAGTCTGGAGGGTCATGTGTGGTGGGGAGTCGGGAGAGGGGTGAGAAGGCCGGTCTCTGGTTTTTTACTTTGGATACTTGTATCCCAGTGTGAATTCAAGCACAGCTCCTTGGGAGAACTGGATAGAACTCAACAGAACACAGGGTCTTGAGTCTCAGCAGTAAGTTGTGTATGAGGTATGGACAATGGGCCCTTGGGGTCCTGCCTGGCACCAGAGGCAGGGCAGGTAGAGAGCACGGGGGCTGGCGTCTGGGGTTGGACCGCAAGCTGGGGAGGGTGCTGCCTGACCTTGGCAGGCAAAATGCCCTGCAGGATCCCAAGGGCCTGACTGACTTGAGTCTTATCCTCAGAGGTCTCCAGAAAGTCAAAGCTTTGTGTCGTGTGAGCTGGTGCTGGGGTGTGAGGAATAGAGGAGCGCCTCCAGTTCACCACTTTACCCTACAGAAAGGGGCTGGACTAACTTCCAGATTCAAACGCTAAACCCTAACCCCAGCCCCTTGAGATGTGGCTCTATGTGGACACGTGGCCTTTAACGAGGTGATGAAGTTACAGCGAGGCCATCGGTGGGCCCCAATCCAATCTGACTGGTGTCCTCTTGAGAGGGGAGTGGACGGGAAGAGGCACCAGGGTCCCGCAGGCACCAAAAAGACGCCCCGCAAGGAGGCAGTGCCTGCAAGCCCAGGAGCGAGAAACCAAGCCCGCCTACAGCTTGGTCGTGGACATGCAGCCTCCAGAACCGTAAGGAAACGAACTTCTATGTCAGCGGTATTCCATTATGGCGGTCCTAGAAGACTTACACAGACGCCGGGTTACCTCTGCTTTCCGTTCTGACCCACTGCCTACCAGAACTCAAAATTCCTGGTAAGTAACACAGTCAACAAAAAGGGTGTTGGGTTAATACTTTTAATTACATGATTGTAATTATACAATTTCCACTATTCGATATTTTTTATAAAACCAGTTACAACTCACAAGATTTTCCAATGTGACAATATGTATCAAACTACACACATATGCAAAGTTTACAGGCCATTAGGAAGCTTTATCTTAAAAATACCTTCAGGAAAATAAACATTCATTCAACCAGTTCTCTTGGCTTTAAAAAATATGATTAGAAATATACACTGTAAAAAAAAAATCAAGACAATGATTGATCAATACTGATCAGTTACATTTTAAAACTTTTAATAATCTGTACATGAGTGCAGGTTAGATAAAAGTCTGCAAATTATTACTAGAAAACTGCAGTACTATCATTGGATGAACATGTCTGCTGACAATTCTACCAGGTAATTAAGGAGGTAATTTCCTACACAGTATAGGTGAATTGTCCAGTCTTTAAACACATCTGGAGTCGTCTCCGCTCAGTGGCGTGGAGAACACCCTGATGTGGGGATGGAAGGGCAGCAGCTCGCCTCTCCAGGGCAGTTTCAGCGGGAGAGAACATTTAAGGAACAATCAAATAGGTTTTAAAAGTTGCTTTTGATGAGCACTGCTTTCTAAAATGCAATGATGATTCTTTTTTTGAATGTGGAAAGAGAAGCCATGTGAAGAACAGACATCCAGTGAGTGCACCGCCTCTGTGGCTCCGACGGTGCCGGGAAAAGGGAAGGCCTCAGGGACAGCCCTCGGGCCACGCACAAGCCCAGGCCGTCGGGCCGGCGGGCACCCTGGCCTCATGACAACGCTTGGGAACTCCTCTAAAACTGGCTAGGCCCAAGAGAGAGGTAGCAATCACCCTGTGAGCGGGCCGGAGGGGAGGGGAGGAAGGAGGTAGGGGCAGGCCAGGGGCATCAAGCTCACAACGGGGGACTGTGGAGGCCGGCAGAGCCCTGCCGCGTGCCCCCGGGAAGCACTGGCCATGCCGGCCACTCAGCTCTCACGAGGCGCCGCTCCCCACCAAGTTCTATAAAAGCCAAGTCCGTCCGCACTTCTAGGAACCCAGTTTTGCAGATGCTCTTCCTCCGGACCGTCCCTGACTCTTGATAATTTTGAGTCCCCAGAAAGCTTCAAGGGCACCTAAAAATATGCGCTTCTAATTTTAATTCCATTGCAAACCGTCCCGGTGTACTTTCAGGGCTATTTAAGGCTCTTAAGTTAAGGGAATCTCTCCATCAGACAGACACAGTCATGTTCCATAGCAACAAGGCCTTCTGTAACAAGGACTCTAAGTCAGAATCCCAGAAGATTCTGGGTGTTTGTGGTCTCAGTTGGGGATGAGGGGGAGCATCCACTCTCATTCACGGCAGGAAGAACTTTCCATCCCTCAGACCGACACCTCCTGGATTCTAGAGACGGTCCCCGTAAGGTAACCCTGTTGCTCTGCACACTATCCCAAGTCATTTGCTTATTACAAGGAATGCTGCTTCACCAAATCACAGGTTTTCTACGACTAATTTCAGTGAACCAGTTAAATAGAAGGATTTTTAGAAAGAGCCACAGTGATAGCAATTACAGGTGGAAACTTGAGCAGGCAACATGAAGAGGCAGTTTATAAAATGAAAAAGGGCTGTGGTTCCGCTGACACCCTTCCTTTTCTTGGACGAAACACCAGGAGGCTTGTTCGCCGTGAGGGAGACCGTACTCACAAGAGCTGTGGCGCCTACATTTACTTGTTCTGACGGGACAAAAAAGCCAGACTAAGAAGGGATCAGATGGAAGTGCGATCTTCACAACTACCTGGATTATTATTTATGGAGCGGATGGCCTTAAAAAGGGTAAGGGGAAGAAGAGGTGCCCTGAGAATTCAATGCTTTATGCATGGCACAGTTTGAATATTTACATTGTCTCAGCTCAAAACAGCAAAAGGAATGTACCTCCTCCCACCCACATCTTATTGAAGAGTGGTCTTCCCACAGCCAAGTGGGTCTTTGTGCCTATTCATTTCCAGGGACAGAAAACCACTGTTTTTCTGTGATCCAGTCCCCAGTGTTGAAAAGCTGGCCTGACCCCACCCCATAGTGCCTGGCGGGGAAGGAGTCGCTTGTTTGGCTGAGAACACGGCATCTTCCGTCTCTCCTGATGCCGGCTATTCCCACACTTCCTTCCAAGAAAGTGCACCAACATGGAGGCACTGCCTTTCCAGTCCTTCCTGCGTTAAAGACTTTAACTTGTTTCTTCCAACTGCTTTAATTTCTTGAAGTTTTGTGAAAAAGGCAGCTTCTCAAAATGGAGTTGCCTACTAGATCTGGCGCACGCCTCGCGGCTTAGGAGGGCGTTTGCTTCTTACTGCCTGTCAACATCTCGGCCCTCCATGCTCCCAGCAAGGCCAAAATGGGTCAACGATCATTAAACCACCCACTTCTTGTGGAAGGAACTGAGGTGAGTACTAAGTATTCTTTTACTTTGCGCCCCCCCGCCCCGCGCCTTTTTTTTTTAAGCAGCAAATCAATTCTGTTTCTGTAACTGCTTCATGGCACCGACTCTGCTGTGTTCCAGGAGGGCAGGGGGAGAAGGCACTCTGCAGAGTTACTAGTTGTGTTCCCTAACCAAAGGCAACAGTGAGATCCACAAGCAGATCATTGTCACTGAGATCGCAGGCTGCGTCAATGGCCTTAGGCTGATCTCATAAGGAAAAAAAAAAAAAAATCCAATGTTACAGAGAAAGACTCTAAAAAAGCGGTAACTTTTTTTTAAGCCGACATTATTTGGGATTGCTGTTTCCAAGGGGAATAACTGACAGTGTGTTTCTTCCATGCAAGGAAGGAAATATGATTTTAATTTGTATGACTGGCACCAAACAATGGGCAACCTCCCAGTTCTTCAGTCCCTAAAGGACAGAAAAAGGGATGACTTGCAACATCTTCCAACTCTGAAGTCAGTTTCTCCTCCTGAGTCTTCTAAAGCTACCATTAATATTATCTTGCAAGTTTTAGGTTACCAAGGTAACCCTCTGGTCTTACAACACGCAACAGTATTTAAATATGGTTTTCACAGATTCTTGTTAATAAAGCACTCTTCGGTGGAAGACAAGCAGCTTGGGTACTTAACGGAGTTAACATTACAACAGTATTACAAATAGGTGAAGATGATTAAGCCAAATAGTATCAAATTACAGAAAGTACCATCTCAGTAATGCCTTTTGTATCTTTATAAATTTTGACACAGGGTCACAAGGTGAACAGAAAATAAATACATAAAAAACCTCCATCAGATCCTCAATTCTTCTGAAGGCCAGCAACTACAATGATTGCCATCACAGAGACACACATGCACCACAGAGCAGCCAGCCCCCTGGGAACCAGAGGGCTGGGTATTTACACCTGAGACTAAATTTACAACAGCATTTTTGTCGTTCAGCTTGAGAGCTGGGCCCTTCTCTGAGTCATTTCGCTTGCACCCAAACTCAAAGTTCATTATTGAAACTCCAGCGGACACTTTCTCCATTGATCAACTTCTTAGGTGGAAAGCAACTAAGGCTTTTGCAATTTTGTTTTGTTTTCAAACTGTGCTAATTTCTGTTGCAGTTTTCAGTTCCTAGAGTCTTCCTTCAGCTCTGGTCACAGGTTTTTACTTAACGCAAGACTGTTTTAGTCCTTGAAATGGAGAGACTACGGGGGGAAAAAAAAGGATTTTTACCATGAAGTTTACACAGCATCCACAGGCAGTTATCAAAGACAAGGAGGGCAACACAATAAAAGTGCTGACATGCTAAAAAGTATACGCTTGCTGTGAGTTTCTAATGACAAATACTTTGGAGAAGACAACACAATATGAACCACAAAGGAAAGACAAACAGGAGAAAGGCAGAAAAAGGTTCAGTTCTGCAAAAAATAGAAATTTAAAAAAAACCAATACAAGTAAATAAAAATCATAAAAGACGGACGGGCAGAGGCAGCAGGGCCAGGAAAGTACCATGATGCCACCAGGGGCACGTGCTGCAAAGCACTCGTTCTCCTTCCTTCCCTCTGAGGAACCAGGCTGTGGGAGGAGCAGGCAGAATGAAAAGATAGAGAACTGTTACTGGGTTATTTCAAAAGCCAGAATTTGGTCACAGAAAAAGCTCTGGCACCTAAGCGGTTTCCAGCGCCGCCAAGCGCAGGAGACACCCCACGGGCTACCTGCCTCCGCACTCCACGATTCTCCTCCTGCCACTCTTTCTCCTTCCCCAGTTTATGACGCTACACTTCCAGGTCCATAACAACTCTCCGAAAACAAAACCAAAAGAAGAGTCAGAAAAATCACTTCGAATCTGGAGGGGCCCCGCCTGACGCTGCTGCTGCACTCTTCAAGGAGGAGCGTTTGAATCGATCGTTTCATTTTCAGAGATCCCAACAGAGCACTGAGCCAAAAGATCCAGGTCAGCTGGTGAGACAAGTGGGAAAATATCTGGAATTTCAAAGGATCAACTAATATTTTAAAAGACTGGAGAGAAACAGCATTTTACCAAGAAACACTTAGGGACAGCCTTCTGGGACTCCTCTCCTGATGGACTTTGGAGACAACGGCAGTAGCCAAAAGTTAACGCCCAGAAGCAGTGGAACAGGCACCCAGATCTGAGGCTCTGAGGGTCAAGAGGCAGTGGCAAGTGTGACACCGGCAAAGCCACCCGAGAACACTGAAGAAGTCAGAGGTCCTAGATGCAGCTGCTTCCAACTGAAGGGCTCCTGAAAACATTCGTGGTTTTAGAGGCTAAGGAAAGAGGCCGGGCGCGGTGCCTCACATCTGTAATCCCAGGACTTTGAGAGGCCGAGGCAGGTGGATCACCTGAGGTTAGGAGTTCAAGACCAGCCTGGCCAACATGGTGAAACCTCATCTCTACTAAAAATACAGAAAAAAAATTTTTAGCCAGGTGTGGTAGTGCACGCCTGTATTCCCAGCTACTCGGGAGGCTGAGGCAGGAGAATGGCGTGAACCCGGGAGGCGGAGGTTGCAGTGAGCTGAGATCCGGCCACTGTAGTCCAGCCTGGGCCACAGAGCAAGACTCCGTCTCAAAAAAAAAAAAAAAAAAAAGAGACTAAGGAAAGAAGCTGAGCATCTCTCCCCAACCCCAGCAACATGAAGAATTAGGTACAGAGCATCCCAAAACCCGGACCATAGGTTTGGTTTGGCAGCTGCAGCAGAAAGTAATGGCTCCCAGTGATGCAACTCAAGAGTTAAAGTAACTTGTACATGACGATTTCTTAGAAAATGAATGAGGTTATCATTTTAAAAAAAGAGCCTGCCCAGAAGAAACTGCAGAAGCTAACAAACACGCACTGGCGGAAGGGCTGCATGAAGACATGAGTGAATGCGAGCAAATGAGGCGGCTGCAGGCTCACTCGGAGCACGATGAAATTTCCAAGACTGTTCTAAGACAGCTCTTCAGAGAGGTCATGTGAGAACACTGAAAACAGGCCAATTCAACGCATTTATTAATTCTTAAAAGAGAAAGGTTAGCATGGATTTATAGCTCTAACAGGAAGTGGGAAGTGGAGCAGCTCACTCGCCTCCCTCTCCAGGCTCGGGGAAGGGAATGAGAAGGTGCCACAGACAGCCCTGGCGGGACCGAGGGCCACACAGGCTGCCTGGCGGCCGTCCCAGACCTGTGGCCACATGAAATTTAGGTTTCAATGGGGCGCAGCTTCAAGTGGATACACGAGGGATAGGCATCTTCTGTGAGAAACTGTGGTGCCTTTCCCCAAAGACAAATAGTGAAGACATCACTCCTACTTTTTCAGCTGCTGCAAGTAATTGCTCTTTTGACGTTTTTGAAAAAGTTCCCCAAAGCTGAAGAGCCTCTCAGTAAACCCAAAAATCAAAAGCGCCAACTAAGTGCAAAGCGAGTTTGGCTGGAGGCTTCATCCTGGATGCCAAGGAACGTGAAAACGGAAGGTCAAGTTCCCATGCGCCACAGAGATGATGACGAACCAGCAGGAACTGGCAACCCTGGAGCCTTGCAGGTAGGGATGAAAGGACCCCAAAAGGGTGCTCCATTTTTTTTTTCTACTGCTGTTTAAAGATTTCACTCAATACTTTAAATTTATTCAAATTTAGCTCATACTATTGTGCCCAGAATCAGACCATGCACCAACATACTAACTCCCTCATTACCCTCCAACCAGAAATGAATACGATTCAGTAGGATATTATGAACAATATTCAGTAGGATACAAGCTCCAGGCTACAGCTTGGCTGACTCCAATTCTTAAAATCTATACATAATTTATTTGCTTTTCTTTTGTAAGCTGCAGGTGGATAACAGGTAAGGTGATGTGAACACAGGCCGAAGCCCCAAAAGAGGCACAAAGAAAGAACCTGCTTAGAGGAAGGTAAGCCCCAGTTAATTCTCACTGTTAGGCTCCTTTTGCTCTCCACATCATCTCTGAAAGTCCATGCTGGAATTTAAAGGAAGTCTTTTTGGTTTTCAGAACTATCCAAAATTCCTGGAAACTGCTTTGGGCCATTTCAACATTCAGTCCAGATCACTGGCTCTGAAATCTCCCTTAGGACCCTCACGTCATCCCTGCCAGGGGCCTCAGGCAGACGCTTGCTGCAACCAGGAACCACTTCTCCAGAGAGGCAGGAGTTCAGGTCACCAGAGTGACATGGAAACGCAACAAGACCTAGACACAAAAACAGAGGCAAGGCCAGCCCTTCCTCCCTCAAAGGAAGACGGTATGACCTGGCAAACACCGGCCAGGCTCCCGGACTCTACTCCTCTGTAACCTAAAAAGCATCATCTAAAAAAGCAAACAGCAGAATTAAATGTGCAAGACACACTGGGCTGTAATAAAAACCTGAGCGGCCAGGCGCGGTGGCTCACGCCTGTAATCCCAGTACTTTGGGAGGCTGAGGCAGGTGGATCATTTGAGATCAGGAGTTTGAGATCAGCCTGGCCAAAATGGTGAAACCCCATCTCGACTAAAAATACAAAAATTAGCCAGGTGTGGTGGCACATGCCACCCACAAGTAGTAACCCGAGCTACTCGGGAGGATGAGGCAGGAGAACGGTTTGCACCCGGAAGGCGAAGGTTGCAGTGAGCCGAGATAACACTATTGCACCCCAGCCTGGGCAATTCCATGTCAAAAAGAAAAAAAAAAAAAAAAAAAAAGCCAGAGTACTCACGCACTCCTACCTAAAAAGGACATGCCCCTTCAAGACATGTCAAAAATAACTAATTAACTGTCATCAACACTAGGCTTTTTATTTGATTTTTTTTTTTTTTTTGAGACGGAGTCTTGCTCTGTCACCCAGGCTGGTGGGGTGCAATGGCGTCATCTCAGCTCACTGCAAGCTCTGCCTCCGAAGTTCAAGTGATTCTCCTGCCTCAGCCTCCCAAGTAGCTGGGATTACAGGTACCCGCCACTGCACCCAGCTAATTTTTGTATTTTTAGTAGAGACGAGGTTTCACCATCTTGGCCAGGCTGGTCTTGAACTTCTGACCTCATGATCTACCTGCCTCGGCCTCCCAAAGTGCTGGGATTACAGGCATGAGACACTGCACCCGGCCTGAATTAATAGTTTGGCTCACCTAAAAGTGTCAGTTAAAACACTCCCATTTCCCTTCATTTATTGTAGAAAAATTGGAAAATAAGATGATAAAAAAGAAAAAAAATCCCAACTGTCCCACCAACCAGAACTTTTATTAATATCATATTTTTCCTTTGTCTTATTTCTATACATATAGACACTTATTCATCTATAAATATAGATGTATTGTAGGTATATATTTATACATCTCTATATTTCTATACATACATAGTATACTTACACTTACAAAATTAGAGTCATACTTCAGAATTTTTTTTTTTTTTTGAGACAGAGTCTTGCTCTTTCACCCAGGCTAGAGTGCAGTGGTGCGATCTCGGCTCACTGCAACCTCCACCTCCCATGTTTAAACAATTCTCCTGCCTCAGCCTCCCGAGTAGCTGGGACCACAGGTGCCTGCCACCACACCCGGCTCATTTTTGTATTTTTAGTAGAGACGAGGTTTCACCATGTTGGCCAGGCTGGTCTCGAACTCCTGACCTCAAGTGATCCACCCACCTCGGCTTCCCAAAATGCTGGGATTACAGGCGTGAGCCACTGCACCCGGCTCATACTTCAGAATTGTTATGCATGGCTCTTTTCACTCATTGCTTCGTGTACTAAACTGTATGACTCCCAATTCATTTGGCATAATGTAACAATCTTGAGCCCATTTCCTGTTTCTCACTGTTAGAAATAACACTCTGCCGTTGTTCCAATCTACCTAAATCTTTGACCTTTGGTCAGTATTTCTCTAATATTCTTCCCAAGTAGAATCAAAGAGTAAAGAAATAGGAATATTTGGTACATTTCTAATGAAAAATTTTCAATCCTGGAATCATGCGTCAGTGATTGACAGTCCTCAAATCCTCATGCCAGGGCACTGCTGCGTCCTCATGTGAGTGTAAGTGTGCAGTAAGGTTGTACAAAACAAACAGTGAAGAGGAAACACGGCAGAGCTGAACGAGTCTTCCAAATGCAAAGCACACAGAGCTCCCAGCTGTGCCAAGGGTCTCTCGGGAGACTGGCTGCTTTGCACTGGGGACTAATTTCACACTGATAAGGCCCCGAGGCCCAAAGCCTCAGATACACAGGGCAGGGAAGCTGAAGAGAAGCGGGGCACATGTGCAGGACATTTTAAAGTCTGGTTCTGATTATCTTCAGGTCGCTCATGTCTATTAGAAGAGATCGTTTTTACCAGGAGAACAGAAACAGGACTGCATGGGCTGCCAACACCAGGCAAAGATGAAAAGATGCCCCCTTCTACTCCTGAGCCATCTATCCCCACTTCCACTCCTGGGCTATCTATTCTCTCTTCAAATGGGATCTGTTATCAGAAAACTTTAAAAATGACGTGTCTACTTCGTGAGAAATGTCCAAAGACAACAGAGTCACTGACGTGGTCATAGGACACCTTGGTTTTGCGAAATTTTGCCTCCACTTACTGAAGACAGTGCTGACAGTGCAAGAACGAGTGCCTGGCGTGTGGGCTGTGGCCAAGAGGACAAAGAGTCACTAGGCAGAGAAGGATCCTCAAACTCTCTAGAGTTATCTCATGTTCACCATCACACTCACTTGCAGCTAATCGTCCAGCAATGCTGCTGTGTCTGATATACACCTAGAAAGATGTCCTCCAAGTCCTGACAGCCAGCTTTGGAAATTCTGAATTGAAACAATTTCCCATATCATGACCCAGAGACCCTATTCCCAGTGTCGAGAGTTACTTCTGAAATACAAAACAAAAGCCTACATTAAAATGGTCCAGATTTTCTTAGATAATGAACAAGTAACACACAGACTCTACTTTCTCCTAACTTCATGTCAGTCTTCACAGGCAGGGTCCAAATACTAAACTGGAAAGCCAATGCTTGCAACCTTTCAGAAGAGTAGGATTCTTTTCTCACCTTTTAACACTGCTTTTCCTTGAAGCAGATCTGGTGGTTCTTTTAGTAATGCCTGCACTGCCAGAAATGTTAGGTTCAGATGTTTTACAGCTCTGAACACTGGATTGAAGAATTACTCTGAAAATAGTTGGAAAAAAAATAAGATTACATTCACTGAAACCATTTGCAAATATTTGACAGAGGAAAGTATTTTTGCACTTTAGTGCGAATTATCTTGAGAATTGAGAGGATTTTCCATCAACACATTTACCAAAAAAAGGTGAAACACATTTTTACATCAAGGCCTTTTAAAATGAAGCATCTCATTTCTCTTTGAAGGTTACACAAAGATAACCGGAGGGCTTTGCTTCTGGAAGGCGAATGACTTGGCATTTCAAGCAATTCCCACACCAAAGAAATTCACCAGCCAAACAAATCTTTCTGCCCAACAAAAGTAAAAGTAGCTTCTCAGACTTTCAGTCATGAAAGAAGACACCATTAAGAAGCCCAAATTCTAAAGAATAGGAACATAAATTCAGGAAATAACTATACAATATATACTCTTCAAAGCTGTAAGTATGGGTAATAATCCACTAAATCAATACTAATTTTATGTAACATTTCAAAATTTTAGAAAGTGTTTAAGCAAAATAGGAGTTTCGTCTGGATTATAACACTTACTAAATCTCCAAGTGCCACTAAAATGAAAGTGAAAACACTTAAATTTTGTAAAGCTTGCCTTAATTAAACTCTAAAAAGCTTGAGACACTGGTGCCTGTGAGAGTAGGCTGCCCAGGAGGACGTACACGATCAATCAGAAAAGAACGCCCTGAGATAAAGGCCACACGGAATGTCCTTTTAGAGGCAGATGGTCCTTTGACTTTTTTTTCTTTAAATTGTCATAGGGAAAATTGCAGAAGACATCAAAAGATTTTATATGCAATTCTTTTCTTTTTTTTTTTTGAGACAGAGTCTTGCTCTGTTGTTCAGGCTGGAGTGCAGTGGTGTAATCTCAGCTCACTGCAACCTCCGCCTCCCAGGTTCAAACGATCCTCCTGCCTCAGCCTCCTTAGTAGCTGGGACCATGGGCGCCCACAACCTCACCTGGCTAATTTTTGTATTTTTAGTAAAGATGAGGTTTTGCCACATTGGCCAAGCTGGTCTCGAACTCCTGACCTCAGGTGATCTGCCCACCTCAGCCTCCCAAAGTGCTGGGATTATAGATGTGGGCCACCACGCCAGGCCTATATGCAACTTTTTTCTTTAAGAGATAATCAATGACAAACTAAACACATATACACACATTTATAGATACCAACTTTTAATTTTCTGAAAGAGAAAACACTGACTTAACAAGCTTTCTTCTCTCCTATTCAAACATAAAGGTGAGAAAGCCAGTAACAACTTATGAGAACCCAGCTCAAAAGAGTAAAAAGGAACCATTACAATGAGTGAGCATGCCACCTCACAGGCCTCAGCTACCACCATGCTGGCTAATATACCAAAGACAGGGCCTTAAAATATGCTAAGATTAATACGTTTCTACAACCTTAGCATCACCCAAACCAAAGCATATCCAACACTTAGTGAAATGCTAAACGTCTCATCACTGAAAAAGCAACAAGAGGCTGGGCGTGGTGGCTCACACCTGTAATCCTAGCACTTTGAGAGGCCAAGGCGGGTGGATCACAAGGTCAGGAGTTCAAGACCAGCCTGGTCAAGATGGTGAAACCCCATCTCTACTAAAAATACAAAAATTAGCCGGGTGTGGTGGTAGGTGCCTGTAATCCCAGCTACTCAGGTGGCTGAGGCAGGAGAACTGCTTGACCGCGGGCGGCAGAGGTTGCAGTGAGCCAAGCACTCCAGCCTAGGCCAAAGAATGAGACTCCATCTCAAAAGAAAAAGCAACCAGAGCATAACCTGGAGCTTGTCTGGGCCAGTGGTCTCAGGCCTTTAAGGAGAAGGGCGGGGCAGTTTTCCCCATTGTTTCACTTTACTCATGCAGGATTTCTGAGGGCCCCTTGAAACTAGCTTTCTGTCTCACACAGGGATGTGAATCCTGGATAAATCAGCCAATGTTTGGTTCAGAAATTCTCCTAGAGTGTGATCATCTGATATGTTGCATGTTCTAACACAACAGGAAAAGGAGCTGGGTGTGGTGGCTTATGCCTATAATTCCAGCACTTTGGGAGACCAAGGCAGGAGGATCACTTGAGGCCAAAAGTTCGAGACCAGCCTGGGCATTTTAAGCAATTCCTACACCAAAGAAATCCTCCAGCCAAACAAATCTTTGTGCTCAAAAGTAAAAGTAGCTTCTCAGATTTTCAGTCATGAAACAAAATACCATTAAGAAGCCCAAATTCTTTTTTTTTTTTTGAGACGGAGTCTCGCTCTGTCGCCCAGGCTGGAGTGCAGTGGCCGGATCTCAGCTCACTGCAAGCTCCGCCTCCCGGGTTCACGCCATTCTCCTGCCTCAGCCTCCCGAGTAGCTGGGACCACAGGGGCCCGCCACTGCGCCCAGCTAACTTCTTTTTTTTTTGTATTTTTAGTAGAGACGGGCTTTCACCGTGTTAGCCAGGATGGTCTCCATCTCCTGACCTCGTGATCCGCCCGTCTCAGCCTCCCAAAGTGCTGGGATTACAGGCTTGAGCCACCGCGCCCGGCCAAGAAGCCCAAATTCTTAAACATAATGAGACGTCCTCTCTACAACATAATAATAATAATAATGATAATTAGCTGGGCGTGGTGGGACGTGCCTGTGGTTCCAGCAACTTGGGAGGTTGAGGTAGGAGGATCACCTTGACCTTGACCTCCCAGGGACAAGACTGTAGTGAGCCATGTTCGTGTCACCGATCTCCAGCCCGGGTGATTGAGACTGTATTTATAAAAAAAAAAGAGTGTATATGAAGACTTAATTGTAGGATTAAAGGCAACTATTACCCTGGCTTGTGAATTCTACTTCTAAAAACAAAGGATTATTTTTAAATTCTTTTTTTTTCTTTTTTTTTTAAGAGACAGGGTCTCACTCTGTTGCCCAGGCTGGAGTGCAGTGACACAATCATAGCTCACTGCAGCCTCAAATCCTGGGCTCAACTGATCCTCCCACCTCAGCCTCCAGAGTAGCTGGGACTACAGGTACATGTCGCCACACCCAGCTAACTTTTTTATTTTTCATTTTATAGAGATGAGGGTCTCGCTATGTTGCCCATGCTGGTCTCAAAATCCTGGCCTCTGTGATTCTCTTGCCTCGACCTTCCAAAGTGTTGAGATTTGTAGGTATGAGCCAGCCTGCCCATCCCTAAAAATTATTTCTGTTTATATAAAGTGAAGGAAAAATATTTATTCATCTCTGCTAAGAATTTGAATATAGAATTTTGCATAAAACAAAACAAATCACTGCTGCTTCACTGCTACTTCTGAAGCCCAGGCCAGCACTGGCACTGCCACAGCTCTCATCGCCCCCCTGGGCCGCTGCCTTACGCATAGGGAAAACGAGACTCCTGTTGGCTCTTTTTTGAAATACAACACCTACTTCTCAAATTATTTGAGGCCATTGTTGGCCAAAAGTACAGACAACAATCATACTGCAAAATGATTAATCTGAGGAAAACACAAGAGCTGATACACTGCCTGCTTAGGAAATCTGAATTCTGATTTCTCAAATTAAGACTGAAGTGTTGAAATGGCATCCAAAACAAGACACTATGGCTCAATCGTGCAGTCATTCTTAGGCTGCTGGAAAACATCTTTTAAAAAGTATTTATTTCTCTATAAAATTAGTGTAAAGCGAACTAATACAATAATAATCTTAAATAGCTAGTAATTTCTGTGGAACTTTAAAACCAAGAGAATGACAGAACTTGAGTGTGCTAATCATACCAGGGAAGATTCCAGTTATTTGCACTGACAACACGGTGTTTATCCTAACGGCAGGTTATGCACTGATGAAGTCGGGGTGGGGGTAGAACTCCACTGAGCTATCACCAGTGACAGCGCACACCACCTGACAGGCACCAGAGTGGGACACGTTGCCTCTGCCACAGAGAACCCGGGCACTCGCTGCCTTCTGCCTCCCAACCCAGGCCAGGCATGGCTTTGCAGAGCAGCGTGCAACAAATGTATTTTCTTTTTTTTTTTTTTGAGATGGAGTCTCGCTCTGTCGCCCGGGCTGGAGTGCAGTGGCCGGATCTCAGCTCACTGCAAGCTCCGCCTCCTGGGTTCCCGCCATTCTCCTGCCTCAGCCTCCCGAGTAGCTGGGACTACACGCGCCCGCCACCTCGCCCGGCTAGCTTTTTGTATTTTTTTAGTAGAGACGGGGTTTCACCGTGTTAGCCAGGATGGTCTCGATCTCCTGACCTCGTGATCCGCCCGTCTCGGCCTCCCAAAGTGCTGGGATTACAGGTTTGAGCCACCGCGCCCGGCCTAGCAAATGTATTTTCTTCCTTCCCATCTCCCCTGACAAAATCCTCTGTCCTACCTACCTCTTGCCTATACTGCAGTTCACCACCTTCTCTGCAGCATCCTTGGAGCCTCGGTACTCTGAGACTTCAGATACAGTGAAATCTGCAACCCAAGGAACGCGGCAAAGCCAAAAACTAAAAAGCCAGGTCTGGAACATAAATGTCCAATTCCAAGAAAACAATCCATCAGGACAACTATGCACTATGTATACTGGCTGTCCACTCCAGACACTACAGGAGCACGCACAGAGCTGCCCCTGCGGCCCTGCAGCCTTCAGAGCAGCCTTTCCCACTATCTCCGGGTCTGACTCAGAAGCCTGAGGTGTTGCTGTGGCCGAATTCTCCAGGCGTGCCGCCTACGAGGAGCTTCTCACTGGAAACAGCTGATCAGACGACGCCGTGCCACCTGCGTCCGCTGCCAGCAGAGGTGGGTGGTGCTGACGGTGGATGGTGGCACTCAGGAGTCACCAACTTACAAATAAAACCCTTTGGAAAGAAAGTCATGGGGTGCTACAAAGATGATACTGATTAACACCACTGTAACTGTCACAAGTTTTTTGCTTCTGAAAATTCCAAATAATTAGTCAGGCTAAACGGAATACTCTGCTTGGGTCTAGAAATACCATGGCAAACGTCATTAACAACAACAACAGAAGGTATAGTTTACATGGAATACTGAAAGAAAAGAGCCTGATAGAGACCATTTTTAAACTTACCCTGGGAATGATCGTTCAACCACAAAGTGACTAAGTATTATTAGCAACTGTTCCACTCATTCGGAACATCTCTGCCACTTGCAACAGTTTGAGAAGAATAAATCTATGTAGTGCATGATGCTCTTGAGTCAGAATATGTGGCAATCAAAGCTGACTAAGAGAAGTAAAGGAGGAAACACCCAAAAGGTTAATCTAGCTCAGAAATACAGCAGGTCTGAATGCGCGACAATAAGCTTTTATTTGTAAGATATTCAAGAAAATGCCATCAATAGGAGCAAGTTAAGTAGGTCTTGCCTAATTCTGAAGAGTGAAATCAGCTTGATTTTTAAATCTTTCTCAGCTATGTGAAAATACTCAGTGAAACCACAAAGCACCAGAGTTGGTTGCAATGGAATTTTTCTTTGGAAGAGATCTTGCAAGGAACTTTTGCATTCTTTCATAACTTCCAAGTCCAAGAGGAGAAAAGAGAAGAAATTCTTAAAATATGAGTTAAGGAAAAAGCTTCAGAGAAGGCAGAATACAGCTCAGACCCAGGACGGTGGCAGTGTACCCCGTGACACAGGACACACCCGCCTTCTGGGGGTCTTCAACATGTTGTTCCACAAGTGGGCCTCTTGCACATTCTTCTGCAGAAATAAAGCCTCTTCGCTGTTAAGGTCTTCATTTCAAAGATAAAAGATCTCAAGAGAATACAAATTTGCTGCTATCAGCCTAATAACGGCATTCTGGCTATGTCTGGGCAAGGGGAAAGCGGGAGCAATGACCATCATATGGAAATGCACCAACTTCAACAGGCAGCCTCAGCTCCGACCTCCTACTTTCATTTAGTATCAAGTGCTACACACTGTACTTACTGTATTCCCTAAAGGGGAGGAGGAAAATGAGACAGAGCAGGACATTCTGCACACTAGAGAGAAGACTTATGAGAGAGCTGCTGTACAACGGCAAAAATTTCGAGGCTACAAAATCACGTATTTAATGAAAGTAGATCAGTGGGAAAAATGCTTCTTTGCTAGATTGGGAAGGACATACTCAAGACACAGAAAAAACTAGAGGAAAATTGTATAGCCAACCGACAAAAATAAAACCACCCCAATTATCCCAAGCTAACTAACTACTTTTGATAGGGAAGAAAACCTGTTTCAGTGTCTTCATTTATCAAGTGCTATTTTGAAATATCTGTTAAGGATAAGCATAACTTTAAAACAAGATACGTTACTTTTAATATCCTTTCTGTGGGACGAACAGAGAAGCCCACCTTCCCTCCCCACCACCATCCCATTAATTGAAAAGATTCAGAAAAAGAACCTTTGAAAATAGGCAAACCAACAAAGCTAGGAGCTGACAAGCAGAAAAACATGCATTGTGGGAACCACAGGAGGCACCAGAAGTAAGCAATGGCGGAGAAACAGAACGGGACACTTACAGCAGCTATCTGTCAGGGGGTCCTGATGGCTACTGTGTTCTGAAACCATCGAGACAGAATAGCAGGATGGGAAGAATGTAGTCACAAACAATCCACCAGATGACAACACTACACAGTGCAGAGGTCAGCACAGCTAGGGGACATCTGGAAAGGGGTGAAGGGGAAAGAACAGATGTTCAAATTGGGAAGCCAAAATAAATTACGCAATCATCAATCAATCAATCAGTCAAGCCATATGTGAATTTTGGACACCCTAAAAGCCCAAAACAGCAACAGGGATACAAAGGGGCGGTCCACAAGGATGGAGTTTTGCCATTTTACGCTGGAGAACAAAATGCTGTGTTTAAACAGGTTTGATACTTGGGGACTCAGTCACTAGTTAGATAACTACCCCATGGTAATTTAACTTCATGATACTGAAATCTGTCATAGATAAATGATTGAGGGTCTTCAAAAAGCACAAGATGTGCACACACGGAAAACTAAACCAAATCATAATGGGCAAAGGAGGCAAAACCAGATAACCAAAACCAAACAAACAAAAACCACAAAACCCCAGACTAGTTAACAAAATCACAGGAGGCACAACTAAAAATGAACGTTAACACAGCAGCAGCAGAACTGATCTCATTTCAATGGAATCACTAACTCCTGAGTCATCCAGGAAGCTAAGGGAATGGCATTTTTAGAATATGGTTCACATTTAACCAAGGGCAACACAAAATGAGCAAAATTTCACTGAAGTATGCATACTATAGATTTTTCTTAGTTGTTTTCCACACTCACTTTCTTCATACTAGTTGGCTTTCAGCTTGGGATTTTTTATTTTTTAATTATTATAATTTTTTGAGATGGAATCTTGCTCTGTCACCCACCCTGGAGTACAATAGCGTGAGTTTGGCTTACTGCAAACTCCGCCTCCCAGGTTCAAGCAATTCTCCCAATGCAGCCCCCTGAGTAGCTGGGATTAGAGGTGTACACCACCACGCCCAGCTAAGTATTGTATTTTTAGTATGGGGTTTCAACACGTTGGCCAGGCTGGTCTCAAACTCCTGACCTCAGGTGATCCACCTGCCTCGGCATCCCAAAATGCTGGGATTACAGGCATGAGCCACTGCACCTGGCCTCTTTTTCATTTTTAAGAAACGGGTCGGCTGGCCGCAGTGGCTCATGCCTGTAAGCCCAGCACTTTGGGAGGCCAAGGCAGGCAGATTACCCGAGGTCAGGAGTTCGAGACCAGCCTGTCCAACATGGTGAAACCCCTGCTCTACTAAAAAAAATACAAAAATTAGCCAGGTGTGGTGGCATACGCCTGTAATCCCAGCTACTTGGGAGGCTGGGGCAGGAGAATTGCTTGAGCTCGGGAGGCAAAGATTGCAGTGAGCCGAGATAATGCCACTGCACTCCAGCCTCGCCAACAGAGCAAGGGAGGGAGGGAGGGAGAAAGGGTGGGAGGGAGGAAGGAAGGAAGGAAGGAAGGAAGGAAGGAACAGAAGGTACTGCTCTGCTACCCAGGCTGGAGTGCAGTGGTGTTATCATAGTTCACTGTAATCTCCAACTCCTCGGTGCAGACAATCCTCTGACATCAGCCTCCTGAGTAGCAGCTGAGACTACCTGTTCATCCCACCAGGCCTCGTTACTTTTGTTGTTGTTGTTTTTTAATTTTTTTTGTAGAAACAGAGTCTCACTATGTTGGCCAGGCTGGTCTCCAACTCCTGGACTCAAGTGATCCTCCTGCCCTTGAACTCCCAAAGTGCTGGGATCACAGGCATGAGCCACCGTGTCCAGCCTCAGCTTGGTGTTTCTTTTTTTTTTTTTTTTTTTTTTTGAGACAGAGTCTCGCTCTGTCGCCCAGGCTGGAGTGCAGTGGCCGGATCTCAGCTCACTGCAAGCTCCGCCTCCCGAGTTTACGCCATTCTCCTGCCTCAGCCTCCAGAGCAGCTGGGACCACCACCAGCTGGTAGCCCGCCACCTCGCCCGGCTAATCTTTTGTATTTTTTTAGTAGAGACGGGGTTTCACTGTGTTAGCCAGGATGGTCTCGACCTCCTGACTTCGTGATCCGCCCATCTCGGCCTCCCAAAGTGCTGGGACTACAGGCTTGAGCCACGGCGCCCGGCCAGCTTGGTGTTTCTTAATCCATTGATCTGGGTTCTAGCGACAAGGAAGGAAACCTCCTCCCATGTAGAAGGGCAGAAGCTCCTTCCAATGACTGCACTTCCACATGGTTACCCGGATACATCTGTGACCAATACTAGAGCCTCTACTGAGCATGTGCTGCGTGTGGAGTACCACTGATCAGTTTTGGAAGTGACTGATTTGACTTATCATGTCATTTTTATTGTTGACCTCATCACTGTCATCATTAAAAATTCCATGTGGGGCCAGGCGCAGTGGCTCACGCCTGTAATCCCAACACTTTGGGAAGCTGAGGCGGAGCAGATCATGAGGTCAGGAGTTCGAGACCAGCCTGGCCAACATGGTGAAACCCCATCTCTACTAAAAATACAAAAATTAGCGAGACGTGATGGCGGGTGCCTATAATCCCAGCTACTTGGGAGGCTGAGGCAGGAGAATCACTTGCACCCGGAAGGCGGAGTTTGCACTGAGCCAAGATTACGCCATTGCACTTCGGCCCGGGTGACAAAGCAAGACTCTGTCTCGGAAAAAAAGAAAAATGTACACACCAGGCATCCTATATTGTGGAAAGGGATTAGACTAAAGGGTGAACTCGAAATACAAACTAACCTCACCCCACAAGTTACACCTACACCATCTTATTTAATCTTCCCACATACACAAAAAAACAAGCCTACTAATATATGTTAAGATCACAGGGGTGAATATTTAAACGGAATGAATAAATGGCCTGGGAGCACTAGAAAACTCTCTACCCATCCCAGGCTTCACTTTCAGTTCCTTAAAGGCAGAACGGCCTGAATGTCCAGGTGTCAGCATTATAGATGGTTATTTGTTCCTCTAGTAAACCTCATGGCTTCAGAATTACTTTCCACTGCTACCACACATACCCATCTCCAAACCTGCCAAAACCATCAGTATACGGAACAACAGGCCTCATGGCTCAAGTTATGAAATCTACCAAATCCATTTTAGCACAGACAATATACTTGTCATCGCGTCCTGAAGATCAGCTCATTGTCAATGGTGCCACATGGTCTACTGTCATCACTGTAGTCACGATTAGACAGGCTGAGCCAATGGCCATTTTACAATTGATAAAAAACTTAAACTCTCCCCCAAAACTGACCATTTATAAAAGAGAAACCGGCCAGGCGCTGGTGGCTCATGCCTGTAATCCTAGCACTTTGGGAGGCTGAGGCAGGATCACTTGAGGTCAGGATTTCGAGACAAGCCTGGCCAACATGGTGAAACCTTGCCTCTACTAAAAATACGAAAAATTAGCTGGGTGTGGTGGTGCACACCTGTAATCCCAGATACTCGGGAGGCTGAGGCAGGAGGATCACTGGAACCCGGGAGGCAGAGTTTGCAGTGAGTCGAGGGCGTACCACTGCACTCCAGCCTGGCCAACAGAGCAAGACTCAATCTTAAAAGAAAAAAAAAAAGAGAGAAACCAATCATTGGAATAATAATTTATGTACTACAACTTTCTCCTAAGAGTCACTAGTACCTATGTATTTCTCACTAACTTTCTTTCTTGCATGTACTGTACCTTCATAAGGCTAAGTGCCAATGTTAAAGCAAAATAACTTGCTCACAGAAATCAATGAGTCAAAATTGGGATGAAGAAATTGATTTTGTATTTTTCAACCTAAGCCATTGATGAACACAGTCCCCTCAGGGACTTCTATTCCTAAAATAACTACAAAGACACAAGAGGGAAAGAAAGAAAACCTTCGACTGATCTTTTCTAGGGCCAAAAAGCTGCAAATAATAGCAGAGAGGGTTTGAAAAAGCAGAGAAGGGATAAGCAAAATGTGGTAATGGAGGAGGAAGGAGATTTGCTGAGACTCATCAAAAATCCCCCGGGGTCTACACACATAACTCAGAGCTTAGAAAAACTAGCATTTTGCTTTCTTCTTTGAAAGTGTGGCCTAAAACTTTGTTATTTGTGTTATGTGGGGCTATTTTTATATATTGTTTTTAGGATATTACCAAAAGGAATGCTGAGCTCACTGCAGCCTCAGACTCCTGGGCTAAGTGGTCCTCTTGCCTCAGCCTCCCGCATAGCCTGGTCTACAGGTGCACACCGCCATGCCCAGCTAGATTTGAACTCATGTTAATGAGAGTAGCAGATTCAGAGGGTGACTAAAGGAAACTGCCTATTTAACAAAAACTTTTGACTAAGCTGGATTTGTATCCCCTGACTCTCGACTTTTGAACAGCAGGCAACAAAATATTAAAAAATAAATGATGATGCTGATTCTGAAAAACAAAACAAAAAAACCTGGACACAGCTAAAATCAACCCACAAAAGCATCAGTTTCCTAGGGCTTGCAATTCAGTGTGTGGTCCCTGGACCAGCAGCCTCTGCTAGAAATGTGAAATCTTGGGCCCTGCCCCCACCCCACTAATCATAACCCATATTTCAACAAGCGCCGGGTGCCTCATGCACACTTAAGTCAGAGAAGCACTGCTCGAGGGCACTGCCTGCCTCTGCCACATCCAGAGTTAGTATCTGGATGATTACCTGGAGCCACCACAATACTGCCAAAGAAAAACCGTGAAGGCCTTAGATGAAGACTTTTAATAAGGAAATTAAAAACAAAATGATATTTGGAGTTAAGTAAATTATACAAAAGGCACCATTTTCTTTGTTTTTGGGATGGAGTCTCACTCTGTCGCCCAGTCTGGACTGTAATGGCACAATCTCAGCTCACTGCAATCTCCGCCTCCCAGATTCAAGAGATCCTCCTGCCTCAGCCTCCTGAGTAGCTGGGATTATAGGCACCTATCATCATGCCTGGCTAATTTTTGTATTTTTGTAGAGACGGGCTATCACCATGTTGCCCAGGCTGGTCTTGAGCTCCTGACCTCAGGTGATCCACCCACCTTGGTCTCCCATAGTGCTGGGATTACAGGTGTGAACCACCACGCCTGGCCAAAAGGCACCATTTTTAAAGCAGTCTAGTTGACTACAGTACCACTAAGCTGCAAAAGAAATCTTCATAAATGCCTGTAATCAAAATTGGATGCCCTACATGCATTCACATAACACTGCATACTGCAAAACTCAACGCTTTGCACTGGGTCTTTGAAGAACCTCCCAGAGGAGCCGCCCATAATGACACATGCCTTACATGTGATTCTACTTCAGGATTTTTATGACAAGATACTAGTGAGGAATTACTTTTAGTGAAAAAGAAAACCTGTTCTCTGCCAATACAAACAGGTTATTATATCATACCTCCTTTCCATATTACAAGATGCTTACTGAGTAAGTGATCTATGTCCATCACACTCCCTTCCCCCAAAAAAGAAGGTTGGAAATCTGGTGCCCACCACGAAGGAGGAAGTAACCAGAAGGAAGAAATCCAGTGGCCACAGGTGGAAGCAGCTACTAAAGGGCAGCCTACAAAAAAGACCACGGTCCTGCAGTTCGCGTCTGCGCATTTGTCTAATCATCTTGGATGCTCCGTCAGGTTCAATCCCAACGAACACACGTTCACAAGAATGGACACACGGACACACATCCACTCAGTAACTGTAACACTTCCTGTTCCCAGGCTCAATCTTCCTCTATAACTAGAAAATCATTCCCCAAAGAAACAAACAAAAAACCCAAAACATACTTTAGACCAGTTCACTGTTGCCCCAAAAACAACATAATGTCATTAAGGCATCACGTCATGCTGATCACAACAAATGATCTGCAACACGGCGAATGTAGAGACAGACCAGTTTATAACTACGGACAGGTCTGGCATCCTGGGCTTTCCATCTGCTGTTGAGCTCTGGAGGATGCCCCGTGCTGATTATTCATGGAGAAAAAGCATCCCTGATGTCGCCTTCCCACCCATAAAGGCTCATGAGGACCAAGTGTAAACAAGGGACAGCTGAGAGATTCCAAGGCCAGCACCCCTAGGTTTTAAATAACACAGGCAAACATTTCAAAGTGGCATCATGGGCTTGCAACTATGGAGAAAAATGTGCAGGAGAAACCCTCACCAAGGACCCCACACACATAATAAAGAAACATCAACCACAACAAAGGAAGCCAGACTCACGTGAGAGGAATAGTGTTTGTTTTTGATTGTCTTCTGCTTTTCAGGGCCCGAAGTCTATCACCTTGTGTCACTCCATTGATTTCGTCGTCGTCACTGTACTGTGTAAGTAAAAAAACACTGAGCTAATGGTTTAAATTGCACTTATTAATCCAGTAAAGCAGAGCAGCAATTTATCCACATAAACACAGACAGTCCAAGTTTCTGCAAACTCTAAAATATTTTTCCCTTTCACAATCAAACTACAGATCACATTTTAAGACAGCCAAAGGTGACTTTCAGAGACAACCCAGCAGCACTCATTATAGAACGCATCAACAGTGAAGAGGGTTAATGGGCTTTCACGTTTGAAAACATTCTTTTTAAAATCTCACAGTGTACTTACTACCACTTAATGTAGTACCGCTGCCCCCTAAGCCCTTGATTTGTTAAAAGCTCCCCATTTGAGACTGATTGCTTTCCTAAATCGGCTGTTGTGAAACGGCAAAAAGGGGTGAGGGGCAGGGGTAGATCTGGCTGAAGAGCTCACTTCACAACCTTTTATGCACCTGCCGAGTTACAGTTTTATGGACACACACAACCTTGTTTCCATTATTTTGGGTAAAAAGTGCCTAGAGAGGGTTATAAATATAAAAAACTGACAATCATCCAAGAGCTGCTTTATTATTTTACCTACAGATTTCTCCATGCCCTGACAAGGTTTCAACAGCAGTTAAAGCAGTAACATCTCAACAGAAACAGCTTCATTACCGGTTCGGGTTCTTGCTGGTCTTGATTCTCGACCCCATTTATGGAAATGTCATCAACGCCAGAGAGAAGTTTGGAGAAGGCTGCTCTGTGTTGTCCATTCTCCTGCCCCTTTAACTTCTGACGAAAATAGTCCCCTTCCAGCCAGAGGCTTGTTTGCTTCCTAGAGCATTTAAATAACATCAAAATAGAGCTTTCCAGAAAGACACATGAACAACTTCTTCCTACCAGACTATCTGTTGTTACTGGAAACTAAGGGAAATTCCAGTCCCCATCAGATTCCAACCCCACTTGTTCCCTTGGAACTACAGATGTACGCTACTACTTACATCACCAAAAACTGCTGCTGAGGCCCAATCACCGAGCCAGGTCTGCAGATCCTGACCCACGCAATGGTCTCGGCTGCCGTCATCCTGTAATGCTTCATGATGTAGCATGCTATCAGAGTGCCCGTGCGACCAAGGCCAGCTAGGAAAAGAAAGAAGCACAGAAATGAAACTTGGGCTCATGTACTCCAGGATTTTGTTGGGCAGGTAGAATTTTTGTAAAAGGCTTCTCATGACTCTGCTTCTCTCAACAGCAGTTCTCAAGGCTGGTTATACTCTGGAATCACCTAGAGAAGTTTTTAAATACTGATGCCTGGTCTCATGCCCAGCATGTATTTATTATTTGTTTCATTTAATTATTTATTTTTGAGATAGAGTCTCGCTCTGTCACCCAGCAGGCTGGCTGGAGAGAAATGATGCGATCTCGGCTCACTGCAACCTTCACCTCCAGGCTCAAGCAATTCCTCTACCTCAACCTCCCAAGTAGCTAGGATTACAGGCGTGTGCCACCACACCTGGCTAATGTCTGTATTTTCAGTAGAGACAGGGTTTCACCATGTTGGCCAGGCTGGTCTCAAACTCACCTCACCTCAGGTGATCCGCCCACCTTGGCCTCCTAAAATGCTGGGATTATAGGCTTGAGCCACCACACCTGGCTTTACGCCCAGAATTTAGATTTAACTGGTGTGCAGCATAGCTTGGACAGAGAGATTCCTAAAATCTTCCAGATGATTCTACACGTAGCCAAGGTGGAGAATCACTTTCTAAGCAATCATTCTAGTAAGTGCAGTGTCTTCTGCCCTGGGCATTTTAGAAAAATGGTACCACCATCTTTGCAAAAACAAAGGCTTGCAATTTTGCACTTACTCCCACATCCAATTATATTTTCTAGTTTGTTATATTATATTTTCACTCAGATTTTTTTAAACCTCTATTGGTGCTGGCCTGTCTTATCTACACTATTATCAATGCCTCCAGTGATGGTTAATTTTATGTGTCAATCCGGAGTGAATCTTTGGAGATTAACATTTAAGTTGCTGAGCTTTCAGTAAGCACAGTTCCCTCCATAATGTGCATGGGCCCCATCCAATCACCTGAAAACCTGGGCAGAACAAAAACACTGACTTTCCTGAGCAAGAGACTGCCTTTGGCTTTCATCTGCCCCATCAGCAATCCTGTGTTTCCAGGCTGCTGGCCCACACTGCATATTTCGGACTCACCAGAATCTATACTTGTATAAGCCAATTCCTTTTAATAAATCTCCTACATATAAAAAAAAATCCGACTGGCTTTATTTTTCTGGAGAATCCTAAATAAAACAGATTTGGATTATGAGGTGGGTGTCACTGTAACAACTAAATAGAAATGGAGAAGTGGCTTTGTGGATGACAACCTTGGATATTTAGCAGAGGAGATTTATAAGGAAAGTGTTGAAGATACAACCTGATTTCTCCTTAACTGGTTACAGTAAAATGCAAAAGGAAAAAGACAAATTAAAGAAGAAATTGTTAAGCAACAGGGAATCAGGAACTAGAGTCAGAAAATTCTCAGGCTATCCATATTGCAAAAAATAAGAGTGTTACAGAGAGAAAAATCAAGGGTGTGGCTGAACACTCCCCCTCTAAAGAGATTCCCTAGACTTAATCAGCCGTCTCAGCAGAAGCAAGGAAGAGAGGTGGATTATACCAGTAGAGACACTGGCAACTTGCGGTAAAGGGGATGGACATGGAATAAAATAAAGTAAGGCTTTTGGACTTCTGAAAGCAGAGCTACCTAGATGCAAACATTCTTTGATCTTCAAGAAAAGGAAGGATGGCCGGGCGCGGTGGCTCAAGCCTGTAATCCCAGCACTTTGGGAGGCCGAGACGGGCAGATCACGAGGTCAGGAGATGGAGACCATCCTGGCTAACACAGTGAAACCCCGTCTCTACTAAAAAATACAAAAAGAAAAACTAGCTGGGCGAGGTGGCAGGCGCCTATAGTCCCAGCTACTCGGGAGGCTGAGGCAGGAGAATGGCGTAAACCCGGGAGGCAGAGCTTGCAGTGAGCTGAGATCTGGCCACTGCACTCCAGCCCGGGCGACAGAGCAAGACTCCGTCTCAAAAAAAAAAAAAAAAAAAAAAGAGGAGGAAGGATGATCCCAAGGGCAATTTAGAGACCCCCAGTGCTGCCATTGCCACCAAGACACAGAGTATATAAGCTCAGGGCAAGCCTGTCTACTCCTTGATTTCACAGGGTAGGGCCACCTCTGACAGTTACAGCGAACCCAGCTGCCTCTGACCACAGCCCTCAGGGGCAAAGCCACCACCCTAGAGGGCGAAGAGGGCGTGGAGGGCACGGCGTGGAGCCAAAGAGGATGATCCTCTAGCCTTAAGATGTAATGGGGGCCGGGCGCGGTGGCTCAAGCCTGTAATGGCAGGAATGGCAGGAACCCGGGAGGCGGAGCTTGCAGTGAGCCGAGATCGCGCCACTGCACTCCAGCCTGGGCCACAGAGCGAGACTCCGTCTCAAAAAAAAAAAAAAAAAAAAAAAAAAAGATGTAATGGGATTTGCCTGGCCAGGTTTTGGACTTGTTTAGAAGCACTTTCTTCTGGTTTCTCCCTTTTGGAACGGGAATGTCTATCCTGTGCCTATACCATCACAGCTGGGAGGAATTACGTCTCAGGATGGATCATACCTCAAGTCTCCCCTATACTTGAGCTGAATGCTATTTAGATGAGACTCTGAACTTGGAGTTGATGCCAGAATGAGTTGAGATGTTCAGAGCTGTTGAGATGGGGGTGAATGTATTTTTGAACTGAAAGGACATAAATTTGAGGGGGTCAGAGGGCAGAATATAATGAAGTGAATTGTGTCTCCTCTAATCTTAATCCGTATGTTGTTCTAACTCCCAGTATAACTCCACTTGGAGATAAGGCCTTTATGGAAGTAAATAAGGTCACAGAGTGGGGCCCTAATCCAATAGGACTGGGGTACTCCTAAGGAAAGAAAGAGATGAGCCAGGTGCCGTGGCTCAAGCCTGTAATCCCAGCACTTGGGGAGGCCAAGGCAGGCGGATCACATGGTCAGGAGATCGAGACCACCCTGGCTAACACAGTGAAACCCCGTCTCTACTAAAATTAGCCGGGCGTGGTGGCAGGCGCCTGTAGTCCCAGTTACTCGGGAGGCTGAGGCAGGAGAAAGGCGTGAACCCAGGAGGCAGAGCTTGCCGTGAGCCGAGATCGCGCTACTGCGCTCCAGCCTGGGCGACACAGTGAGACTCTGTCTCAAAAAAAAAAAAAAAAGAAAAATGAAAAAGAAACAAGACGGCAGGAGTTGAGTGCAAGCAGAGGACAAACCATGAGAAGACTCAGAGACGACAGCCATCTGCAAGCTGAAGAGAGAGGCCTTCCCAGAAAACATCCCTGCCAGTGCCTTGACCTTGGACTTCTAGCCCCCAGAACTGTGAGAGAATTAACTGCTGGTGTTTAAGCCACCCAGCCGGTGATATGCCCCAGCAGACTAATACACCTCTTGATGACTCTCAATTTTCACAGTACAGCCCAGTTTTCATACTGGCATCATTTTTCCTCCCTAAACAAAGATGGAATCATACAAGAGCCTCTCTAGGCTTTTAATTGGTCATCATTCTATTTCAGGGTATCTCAACCTCAGCAGTACTGACATTTGAGGCTGGACAATTATTTATAGTGAGGGGCTGTACACTGTAGGATGTTTAGCAGCATCCCTGATCTCTACCTACCAGATGCCAGTAGTACCCAACCCTCAAAAAAGGTCACCGCACATTGTCAAATGTCGGGTGTGTGATGGGGTTGGGATGCAAAAGGACCCTGGTGAAGAATAACTTCAACTGCTTTTTATAATTAAAAAATGAAATAAGCAATGCTGGATTTTGTTTTCATTATGTTTAAAAATTGGAGTAAAATACACATAACATAAAATTTACCATTTTTCTTCATGTATCATTTTCCTGATTTCATTTAGTTGTCTGAATTCTCTTTTAGCTCACTGAACATGTTTAAGACAGTTATTTTAAATTCTGTATCAGTTAATTCAGAAACTTACATTTCCTTACTGTCAGTTTCTGACTATCACTTTAACCACTTTTTATGTGTCCAGTTCAGCAGCATTAAGTGCATTCACACTGTTGTACAAACATTACCACCATCCATCTTCAGAACATATTTCATCTTGCAAAACGGAAACTCTGGACCCATCAAACAATAACTACCAATCCCTGCCTCCCCTCAGGCCCTGGCAACCACCATTCTACTTTCTCTTACCCCGAGTATCACATACAAGTGGATTCATACAGTATCTGTCCTTTTCTGACTAGCAGACCTAAGTTGGCCTATTATCTTTAAGGTTCGGCCATGTTGCAGTACATGTGTCAGAATTTTCTTCATTTCTGTGGATGCAAAATATTCTGCTGTATGATATAGCACATTTTCTTTAGCCATTTCTTTAGCCTTCCTCTGATGGAAACCTGGCTTGCTTCCACCTTTTGGCTATTAAGAGTAATGCTGCTGGCTGGGTGTGGTGGCTCACACCTGTAATCCCAGAACTTTGAGAGGCTGAGGCAGGTGGACTGCTTGAGGTCAGGAGTTTGAGACCAGCCTGGCCAACATGGTGAAACCCTGTCTCTACTAAAAATACAAAAACTAGTTGGATGTGGTGGCGTGTGCCTGTCATCCTAGCTACTGTGGAGGCTGAGGCGGCAGAATCACTTGAACCCAGGAGGCGGAGGCTAAAGTGAGCCGAGATTGCATCATTCCACTCCAACCTGGAAAATAAGAGTGAAAATCCATCTCAAAAAAAAAAGGAAGAAGAAGAAAAGAAGAAGAAGAGGAGGAAGAAGGAGGAAGGAGGAAGGAGAAGGAGAAAGAAGAAGAAGAGGAGGAAGAGGAAGAAGAGGAAGAGGAGGAAGAAAGAAGAAGAAGAAGAAGGAGAAGAAGGAGAAGAAGGAGAAAGAAGGAGAAAGAAGGAGAAAGAAGAAGAAAGAAGAAGAAAGGAGAAAGAAGAAAGAAGAAAGAAGAAGAACGCTGTTATAAACACGGGTGTAAAAATACCTGTTCATATCCCTGCTATCAATTGTTTCTGGGCATATAACCACCTACTGCTGAATGACATTAATTTTTTCAGGAACTGCCACACCATTTTCCATAGCAGCTGTATTGTTTTATATTCCCACTAGCAGTACACAAGGCTTCTAATTTCTCCATATCTTTACCAACACTTGTAATTTTCTGGTGGTGATGTTTTTGTTCTTTTAGATCACAGCCATCCCAATGGGTGTAAAGTGGTATCTCACTGTGGTTGTGGTTTGACTTTCCCTACAAGTCAAAAATGCTAAGAATTTTGCATGTGCTTACTGGTCATTTTATACCTTTGGAGAAATGTGTATTCGAGTCCTTTTCCCATTTATGAACTGGGTTTTGTTGCAGTTTTTAGGAGTTTTCTCTGTATCTTCTGGGTGTTAATCCCTTATCAGATGTGATTTGCAAATATTTTCTCCAATCCATGGGTTACCTTGTTACTCTGCTGATAGTACACTTTGGTGCACAAAAGTTTTAAAATTTTATATAGCCCAATTTGTCTGTTCTTTTACTGTCAGTGCCTTTGGTGTCATATTACTGCCAAATCTAATGTCATGAAGTTTTCACCCTCTTTTTTCTTCTAAGACTTTTATAGTTTTAGGTCCTATATTTAGGTCCTTGATCCACTTTAATTTTTGTATATGGTATTATGTAAGGGTCCAATTTTTTTTTTTTTTTTTTTTTGAGACAGGGTCTCACTATGTCGCCCAGGCTGGAGTGCAACCGCACAATCATGGCTCACTGCAGCCTCAACCTCCCAGGTTCAAGGGATCCTCCCATCTCAGCTTCCCGAGTAGCTGGGACTACGGGGTACACACCACCATGCCCAGTTAATTCTTGTATTTTTTAGTAGAGATGGGGTTTTGCCATGTTGTCCAGGGTGGTCTTAAACTCCTGGGCTCAAGCAATCCTTCTGCCTCAGCCTCCCCAAGTACTGGGATTACAGGTGTTAAGCTACCATGCCCAACCTGTATGATGAAGTTTTGAAACCAGGAAGTGAGTCCTTCAACCTTTTTATTCCTTTTCAAGATTGTTTTGGCCATTTGGCATCCCTTGAGATTCCCAAATGAATTTCAGAATCATTTTTCTATTTTTGCAAGCAATGCTGGAATTTTGACAGGCTTGCATTGAATCTGTCTATCTCTTTGGGCAATACTGACATGTTAACAATATATATATATATATATATTTTTTGAGGCAGAGTCTTGCTCTGTCGCCCGGACTGGAGAGTAGTGGCCGGATCTCAGCTCACTGCAAGCTCCGCCTCCCGGGTTCCCGCCATTCTCCTGCCTCAGCCTCCCGAGTAGCTGGGACTACAGGCGCCCGCCACCTCGCCTGGCTAGTTTTTGTATTTTTAGTAGAGACAGGGTTTCACCGTGTTAGCCAGGATGGTCTCGATCTCCTGACCTCGTGATCCGCCCATCTCGGCCTCCCAAAGTGCTGGGATTACAGGCTTGAGCCACCGCGCCCGGCCATGTTAACAATATTAAGTCACCCAGTGGACAAATGTGATGTTATTACATTTAATTATATCTTCTTTCTCTCAAAAATGTTTTAAACAAATCTTTCATCTCCTTGGTTAATTCCCCAATATTTGATTCTTCTTGATGCTATTACAAATGAAACTGTACTCTTAGTTTCTTTTTTAGATTTTTATTGTCAGGGCTTAGAAAGAAGGGATTTTTGCCTGTTGATTTTATATGCTGCCCCTTCTTTGCTGAACTCATTTATTAGTTCTAGCGGGGCTTGGTGGGGTGTGTGTGTGTAATCTTGAGGGTTTTCTTTTCCTTTTTTTTTTTTTTTTTTTTTTTGGGAGACAGAGTCTTGCTCTGTCCCCCAGGCTGGAGTGCAGTGGCACGATCTTGGCTCACTGCAACCTCCATCTCCCAGATTCAAGCAATTCTCCTGCCTTAGCCTCCAAAGTAGCTGGGACTACAGGCACATGCACCTCGCCTGGCTTTTTTTTTTTTGTATTTTAGTGGAGGCGGGGTTTCACCGTGTTGTCCAGGCTGCTCTCGAACTCCTGAGCTCAGGCAATCCACCAGCCTTGGCCTCCCAAAGTGCTAGGATTACAGCCATGAGCCACTGCACCTGGCCCAGGGTTTTCTATAATACATATAAGTCATATCATCTGCAAACAGATAATTTTACTTCCCTCTGTCCAATTTCGATGTTTTTTTTTTTTTTTCCTTACTTGCTTTGGCTAGAACTTCCATTACCATATTAAACAGACGCCACAAAACTAAGCATCCTTGTCTTCTTCATGCGCTCAGAGGAACAGCTGTCAGTCTTTCACCACTGAGTAGGATGTTAGCTGTGGGCTTTTCACATATGGTTCTTATGTTGAGGTAATCTCCCTCTATACCTAGTTTGCACCGTGTTTTTAATCACAAAAGGGTATTGACTTTTGTCAGATGCTTTTTGTGCACTGAGATGATCGTGTGGTTTTTGTCCTTAACGTGGTATATTACACTGATTGATTTTCATATGTTGAACCACTCTTGTAATCATGGGATAAACCCTGCTTGGTCATGGTACACAACCCTTTTAAATATGCTGCTGAATTCCATTGGCTAGTAGTTTGTTCAAGGTTTTTGCATCGATGTTCGTAAGGGATACTGGCCTATAGTTATCTTGCAGTGTCTTTTTGTTTGGGGTATCAGGGTAATGCTGGCCTTATTGAGTTAGAAAGTGTTCCTGTTTCCCCACATTTCTGGAAGGGTTTGAGAAGGACTAGTTTTAGTCTTTTAAGTGTTTGGTAGAATTTATTGGTGATGCTATCATGTCCTGGGCTTTGCTTTCTCAGGAGGTTTTGGAATACTTAATCTCCTTACTAGTTAGGGGTCTGTTCAGATTTTCTTTATGATTTAGTTCTGGTATTTTGTTTTTCTAGGAATTTGTCCATTTCATGTAGATTATCCAATTTGTTGTCCTACAATACTGATCGTTTTTACACTACCGATCAGATTTATTTCCATAGTATCAGTAGCAACGCCATTTTCATTTCTAATTTTAGCAGTTTGAGTCTTCTTCCTTTTATACTTCATCATTCCAGCTAAAGGTTTATCATTTTTGTTATTCCTCTAAAGAGCCAACCGTTGGTTTTGTTGATTTTCTCTACTGGTTTCTACTCTCTGTTTTACAAATTACAGTAATATAGTACTTGCAATTTTTGTATACAATACTATACAATTATACTACTTGCAAACTACAAATTATTTTACAAATTACAATAATTTACATATTATAATATTTGCAAATTACAATAATTACAAGTTACAGTAATAATATTTTACAAATTACCTTGTTACAATAATACTAGCTTTTATAGTGGTCCCTGTATTTGCCTTTATCAGAAACCTTTATTTCCTTTTCTCCAATGGCTGTGCGTTACTGTCTAGTGTGCTTTCATTCCAACCTATAAGACTCACTTTAGTATTTCTTGCAGGTCAGATCTAGGGATGAAAAACTCTCGCTTAAGTGTTTGGTAGAATTTACTGGTGATGTTATTATGTCCAAGGTTTTGCTTTCTCAGGAGGTTTTTGATTACTTAATCTCCTTACTAGTTAGGGGTTTATTCAGATTTTCTATTTGTTTTTTGCAAGTTACAACAATTACAAGTCACAGTAATAATATTTTACAAATTACCTTGTTACGATAATACTAGCTTTTATAATGGTCCATGTATTTGCCTTTGTCAGAAAGGCAAATTGATTGCCTGGGCACTGTCTTAATTTCTCCATTATTATTATTATTTTTTTGAGACGGAGTCTCGCTCTGTCGCCCAGGCTGGAGTGCAGTGGCCGGATCTCAGCTCACTGCAAGCTCCACCTCCCGGGTTTTACGCCATTCTCCTGCCTCAGCCTCCTGAGTAGCTGGGACTACAGGCGCCCGCCACCTCGCCCGGCTAGTTTTTTGAATTTTTTTTAGTAGAGACAGGGTTTCACCGTGTTAGCCAGGATGGTCTCAATCTCCTGACCTCGTGATCCGCCCGTCTTGGCCTCCCAAAGTGCTAGGATTACAGGCTTGAGCCACCGCGCCCGGCCTCTCCATTATTTTTGAAGGAGTTTTGCCAGATGTAGAATTCTTAACAGGTTTTCCCCCACTTACGCATTTTGAATGTATCAACCCACTGCCTTCTAGCCTCCGACGTTTATGATGAGAGATCTGCTGACAATCTCAGAGGATGTATCCCCTGTATGTGGTAGGTCACTTCTCTCCTGCTGCTTTCAAGAGTGTCTCTGTCGTTACAGCGTGATTATAATGCATGTTCACGTGGCTCTCTGAGTTTATCCTGCTTGGAGTGTGTAGAGCTTCTTGGATATCCTTGCATATATCACATTTGGGGAGTTTTCAGTCAAATCATCTGTCTGCTCCTTTATTTCTCTTCTCCTTCTGGAACCCCCACAATCTGTATCTTGGTCGACTTGGGCATGTCTCAGAGGTCCCTTAGATTCTGTTCATTTATCTTATGCTCTTTATTCTTCCTGTTCCTCAGACCTGCTGGGTTTTTAATGGTTCTAGCTTCACACTCACTGATTCTTCTGCCTGCTCAAATATGCTTCTGAATCCTTCCAGTGAATTTGTCATCTCAGTTATAGTACATCTCATTTCCAGAATTTCTTTTTGGTGTTCTTTTTATACCTGGTTATTAACATTTTGTTCATAGATCGTTTCCTTGACTTTTCCCACATTTTCTTTTAACTCTTGGGTATCTTTAAGATGGTTATTTAAAAATTTTTGCCCACTAAGTCCACAATCTGATCTTTCTCAGGGACAGCTTCTGTGGATTTATTTCTTCTTCTTTTTTTTGTTCTGTCTATCGCCTAGGCTAGAGTGCAGTAGCACAATCTCGGCTCACTGCAACCTCTGCCTTCCAGGTTGAAGTGATTTTTGTGCCTCAGCCTCCCAATTAGCTGGGCTTACAGGTATCCGTCATCACACCCAGCGAATTTTTTTGTATTTTTAGTAGAGATGGGGTTTCACCATGTTGGTCAGGCTGGTCTCAAACTCCTGACCTCAGGCGATCCACCCACCTTGGCCTCCCAAAGTGTTGGGATTACAGGTGTGAGCCACCGTGTCCGGCCTGGATGTATTTCTTCCCTTTGTATAGGCTACACTTCCCTGTTTCTTTGTATACCTTATGATTTTTCAATAAAAACTGAAATGTGATGCTTTGTCATTATATTTTAAACTACAAATAGAGCAGTAACTCTGGAGATCAGTCTCCCCCTTTCCCCAAGGCTTGCTGAGCTTTTTATCCAATATTGGATTTTTCTAACAAAACTATACTCCTTGTTTCTTAATTAACTAACAAAGAGAGTTAAATAAATCCCACTACCTTCATACCATGTATTATTGTATAGTCATTCATTTATTCAAAAAATGTCTATTAAGTGCCAGGCACTGTTATAATTGCTGAAAACAGAGCAACTTGCTAAGAATAGTTGCCATAAAGACAGGCTCTTACAGTCTACACTACTTATTGATGTATCCTAGAACTTAACTACAGAGTATGTGCCCAATAAATATTTGATGAATAAATAAATGCATTTCAATGTGATGTCTTTGTAGAATTACTTATGAAAATAAGTTACTATACTTTTCATATGAAATCAAAGGTTTAATGGCACTCTAAAAATAAAGGCAGTTTCATGCCCTGACACATAAACTACATGAATATGGTCTGTTTCTACATATTCATATACTCATACTGTATACTATTATTTAACCACTCCTAGAAACGTACCTTTACAATGTACTGCAATGGCACCCTCAGCATTTTCACAGATATCCAGGAATTCTTTGACAATGGCATCAGTAGGGGTGCTGCCATCCGCAAAGAAAAGATCATGGTGATCGAAGCCAGCATCCGTAAAGCGTTTGGCATCATACATCCTTTTATTCAGACGAATAATGGTAGTAACACTGTGATTCTTAAAATATTGAATATAAGTCTCGGGAGAATGTTGGTGGTAACCTACATAAAGAAATGCACCAGATTGTGTAAAACACGTAAAGAAAACAATGGCTAATAGTTTCACCTGTAATTGAGCGGAAACAGTATCTGGACTGGGAATTAAATACTAAGTTGATTATAACTGTAAAAAACAAAACAAAAAGTAAGTTAAAATCCAGTCAGAATGATGTATGAAATGACCAAGTATGCTTAAATAATCCTTGGTCAAGCTTGGTGTAACTCTTTCAAAAGAAAATACAGGATACTTTCAATAACAAAATGAGACTGATGCCATAATGTCACATACCACTTTCAAGTCTGGCTCTTGAATGAGGTCCACAGAAGGCAATAAATCGGTCTGGTATTATCCAATTTAAATCTCCATTTTCTGCTTTCTGCAAGGGGAAGACCAGCACAATTCATTTTTAAACATAATCTCCCCACAACCTCTCTACTCAAGACTGAGTCTCTGAAGGACTTCAAACTCATCTGCTTTAGTGGAAAAGCTGTTTACAAATCGCCATGAGACACGAATCTCAATTTGCCCTGCTGTAAGTATACCCAGGGAATGGACATATATCCTGGTCCTAATCACCTTCTTTTAACAGTGTTTCATTGCTAGGGTATCAGCCCTTGGAATACAGAGCTGACTGCTGCCACACAAATATACTATTTGGCTATTTTATCTGAAACAATTCTCATTTCATTGCTGCTAATTAATAAGAAAGCAAGCAAACTTTTCCAGTATAAGGAATCTGGGAACTTCCCTGTTTTCCTGAATGACTAACTGGTTTCCAACATGAGTAATCTTGACTCCACAAACAAAGGATTTTTGAAAAACTACTTAGGTTTCTGGCTTCCCAACATTTACTTACTCACCTACTTACAGAGACTGTCTTTCCATTATTTTCCTAGCTATTTAATAAGGCAACCAATTTAAAAAGTTCATTTGTTCGTGATCAGCCTGACCAACTGGAGAAATCCTGTCTCTACTAAAACTACAATATTAGCCGGGCATGGTGGTGCATGCCTGTAATCCCAGCTACTTGGGAGGCTGAGGCAGGAGAATCGCTTGAACCCAGGAGGCAGAAGTTGTGGTGAGCCGAGATGGTGCCACTGCACTCCAGCCTGGGCAACAAGAGCGAAACTCCGTCTCAAAATATAAAAATAATAAATAAATTCACTAAACCCACCAGGAAACTCAAAATTACAACTATACCGAGATCACAGTATGTCTCTAGAAAAAAACAAATATAAACTGATATATAAGACACGTTACTTCCTGTTATTAGGTCCTTTGGATTGAGTTACCATTACTATTATAACATAGATATAGTTCAAATTGAACAATAATAGAAACTTCTCTCTTAATGAAATGGACAAGGGATACTTAAGCAGGAAGTAGAAGACACTTTATAGTGGAGAAGGAGAAAACTCGTGATTAAAAACAACAGATAAATTAGCTTTGCAATTGGGGTGTTTCTACATGTACCTAAAAATGAGTAAGTAACAGAGTTTCTTGAACATCTTCAGGGACCAGGCAGGTAACCCCACACCAGCTTACTGGACTTAATGATCAACATGGGGAATCAGTCAGCCCATGTTCCATAATACAAAGGTCCAAGCAGCTGGGTGCAGTGGCGTGCACCTGTAGTCCTAGCTACTTGGGAGGCTGAGGCAGAAGGATCACGTAAGCCCAGGAATTTGAGTCCAGCCTGGGCAACATAGTGAGACCCTATCTCTTGAAAAAAAAAAAGAAGAAGAAGAAAAGGTCAAAGCAGGAATGAGGGCAGCTGTTGCCAGATATTCCAATTTTAAAGTGAAATCAGAAATCCGGACTTTAAAATAAGAAACTCATGATCAGTTGTTGGCAACAACTAGATTTCACTGAATTGCTGATGCCGTTAATTAAGATACATCCTGAATTCGGAGGAGCTGAAACAGGAAAAAATGGGCATTGTAGAATCAATGAAAGACACTATCCCCAATTTCTAAATACACTATAATAACTGAACAAAACTGGTGTATGGGAACCTAAACAGTTCCCTGTGTTACCACACAGCTTCACAGAGGTGAAGACACCTGTGGTGTCCCCCTGCTACCCCCCAGCCCAGACCCTCCGATCTCTACAGTGGTGACAGGGAAGTTACTTAGTGCCTATATTATTCATTAACAGCATTCAAAGGCATCACTACAAAAGGAACAAATACCAACTAGTGTTTTTAGCAGTTTTGCTTACCAAGACAAAGTAACTTGCTTCAAATGTTTAAAGGACAGCCACAAAAAAGGTATTAATAATTTAGCTATAATCTGTAAGTTTAAGGTGCTAGTTAAACATCCATTGTACTAGAAATGGACTGCTGTCAGAGAAGTGAAGACAGGGTTGGCCCTACCGAATCCTACAATGTATTCTTACATCTTTGGTACATCACAGTAACAACTGAGTGTCATTATTACCTGAAATTGAAAAAATAGTTCAGTTACACGAAAGAGTTTGAAATAATATTTACTTTGGACATTGTGAAAAAGAGTTCTCTGAGGATTCGAGATGCTGCTACATGAAGTGCTGCCGTTTGAGAAATCACCTCACCATTGCTCCTCCCCATTGCTGGGGAGCAAGTCTGCTCAAGGTAACTACAGCAGGCTAAGAAGACAGGAGGCTACAATTACTCTGGGCTGAAAAGGCCTTTAACACAGTATCTTACTCATTCCCTATTTGGAAGATGAAGCTGTAGAATCAAATTACTTATTCTTTTAAAAATATATATACATGTTAAAAAACATAGAACACACCTGTGGTTTTGCCTGGCTCATCTCTCCCTGGCCCTGTCCTATCTTTTTAAGAAATTTTGTGTGGTTGGGTGCGGTGGCTCACATTTGTAATCCCAGCACTTTGGGAGACCGAGGCAAGTAGATCCCTCGAGCGCAGGAGTTTGTGACCAGCCTGGGAAACGTGGCGAAATCCCATCTCTACAAAACATTTAAAAATTAGCTGGGCATGGTGGCATGTGCCTGTAGTCCCTGCTACTGGGAAGCTGAGGTGGGAGGATCACTTGAACCCAGGAAGTTGAGACTGCAGTGAGCCAAGATTGCACCACCGCACTCTAGCCTGGGCAACAGAGTGAGACCCTGTCTCTAAAAAAGAAAGAAAGAAAGGGCCGGGCGCAGTGGCTCAAGCCTGTAATCCCAGCACTTTGGGAGGCCGAGACGGGCAGATCACGAGGTCAGGAGATCGAGATCATCCTGGCTAACACGGTGAAACCCCGTCTCTACTAAAAAAAAAAAAACTAGCCGGGCGAGGTGGCGGGCGCCTGTAGTCCCAGCTACTCGGGAGGCTGAGGCAGGAGAATGGCGTGAACCCGAAAGGCGGAGCTTGCAGTGAGCTGAGATCCGGCCACTGCACTCCAGTTTGGGCGACAAAGCGAGACTCCGTCTCAAAAAAAAAAAGAAAGAAAGACAAATAAAATAAAATAAAACTGTTAGAAAATAAATTTTTTTTGGTTCGGCTGGTTTGATGGCACTGACCCTGTGCCCCAGGCTCCTGGTATGGCCAGAGAACTAAGGCTGGCCAGAGTATTCCTTAGCCCTGCCCTGCCAAAGAACACAGGCTGGTGCAGAGATGGGCACATGCTGTAAGTAACGACAGTGAGAGGCATTCGTGGGCCTTCTGATGGAGCTAAGATTATACTTTTCTGATCATTTTGCCAAACTGGCAGATCAAAGGTGCTGGTGGCCATCTGCGCCACCACTGGAGAAGGCTGGCCTGAGAGTAAAACTAGCTTCAGGTCCAATTTCTGATTAAGTGTCTGAGCACCTGAGGGGTATATGCTAAAAGCCAACCTGTTCCTGGACTTTTAATTATGTAATCCAGTACATTTTTCCCTTTTTTTTGAGACAGAATCTCGCTCTGTCACCCAGGCTAGAGTGCAGTGAGGTGATCTCAGCTCACGGCAACCTCTGCCTCCAGGGTTCAAGTGATTCTCTTGCCTCAGCCTCCTGAGTAGCTGGGACCACAGGCACACACCACCACGCCTGGCTAACTTTTTGTATTTCAGAGATGGGGTTTCACCATGTTGCCCAGGCTGGTCTCGAACTCCTGAGCTCAGGCAATCCGCCCACCTAGGCCTCCCAAAATGCTAGGATTACAGACATGAGCCACTGCGCCTGACAAATTTTTCCTTTTTAATTTAAGCTATTTGTGTTTACTTTCTGTAACTTGCAACCAGAAGTATCCTGACAAAAAGAAGGTTATGGCAAAAACAAAGATATTTTCCAGAGATAATTACATGTATAATGACTATTCATCTCATCATATTCTACGCTAAGGGTTTTAAAAGCATCTCAATCACTATGCGACAGTCATCAATACTAAAATACATTTAAACTAAACAGTATAAAGAGCATACAGCGGCACATTCATTCACTCTGGAATTGTGCATCAAATGCAGAAATTCCCACTGAGAATTGGGACTGGAGAAATAGGGATAAGAAGATGAAGAGTTGACTTTTTTTCACTCTATACACATCTAAAACAAAACAAGAATATTGCTTCTGTAAGTGAAACGGGTGATTAAGAAAGCTAAAAACAGGGTTGTGCACAGTGGCACATGTCTGTAATCCTAGCACTTTGGGAGGCCAAGGTGGAAGAAGTGCTTGAGGCCAGGAGTTCGAGTCTAGTACGGGCAACAAAGTGAAACCCCATCTCTACAAAAATAAAAATAAAAAAATTAGCCAGGCATGGTGGTACGCACCTGTGATTCCAGCTACTTGGGAGGCTGAAGAAAGAGGATCATTTAAGCCCAGAAGTTCAAGGCTGCAGGGAGCCATGCAGTGAGCCATGCATACCACTGCATTTCAGCCTAGGTAATAGAGCGAGACTTGGTCTCTCTCTCTTTTTTTCAATTTTAAAAAAGAAAAATTAAAAACAGGCAGAGAAATTTTGGTCAGACCACAAACCGTAAGAAGATGAGTAAATTCTGGAGATCTAACGTGTGTACTGTATGCCTGAAATCTGCTAGAGTATATCTCAGGTATCCTCATCCCACACACCAAAAGACTAAATTATGTGAGGTGATGAATATGCTAATTAGCTTGATTAATCATTTCATGGTGTATACATATATCAAAACATTACTTTATACATCTTCAGTATATGTCAGTTTTATTTGTCAATTATTCCCCTCAATAAAGCTGGGGGTGGGGGGAGGCGGGAAAGAGTTGAAAACATGATCCTTAAAGACTTACTTCATAGTGTTCATATTCATCAAGGTTAAATGAGTTGAAATTAAGGAAGCCATACTGCATTGCCTAAAATCCAAAAGAAAGCTTTTCAGAACAAGGATGCAAGTAAGAAAACAGTCTCCTACCCGATTTCAGAATACTAAATATCAGGGGGCCCCAAGAAGGTACTGTCATCATCAGATTACTTTCCACTGAACAGCTTTCAAAGGAAGTGGGAGGCATCTTCTAGACGCTTCTTTTATATGGAAATTAGTTATAACTACACAGAATGAGTCTGTTGTGTTTTGTTTGGGTTTCGTTTGTGAGATGTGCTTTTTTTACTTTCATTCGCCAATCATCCTGTCCATGCATTGTTAAGTAATCACGCCCCGAAAGTAATCCTCTTCTCTTACCAGATCACCACCTCTGGTGGAAAATTCAGAAGTTTAGGATTCAAATATAATACACAACCCAATGGTCTCTACATCAGTAAGAAAGAGCAGAGAATCCATGGGCTAGTTTATCCCAAACAAAGCCCTCATACTTCATTCATATCTTCATTTTCAAATTCTTCTGAACAGTCTTTAATCAACGTTCCCTAAACTAAACACAGCTTTGACATCAACACTAAAATAAAAAATTTTGAGGAAAAAAGTTACTCTTTCCATAGGAATAAAACAAAACATTTTCTGTCCTATCCTACAGCCTCCCTCTGTGTGACAGCACGCAGACTGTGCTAACCAAAATAAGCAGACTGTCTATTTTCTGAGACAAAGACAAACAGAGCTGGCGAACTCTGAGAAATGTCCTCCCAGCTTGCTGATCACTGAGCCAAACAGGAGGGAAGCAAGAACTCGTGATCCACAAGGTATTCTTGGTTCAAAGAGGGGTCTTTTGTACACCCAGTTTTCAAAACGTAAACTACTGAAACACAAACGTAAAATAAGAAGGCTAGAATACCAACTAAAAAGGTCTTCATTTTATATAGTTATTTTAACACTAATCCCAAGACTAAGTCAATCACAAAATTTATTTCCTTGACTTCAATACATTTCATGATTTTGGACTACAGCTATTCCTAATAGAATGAAACAATAAAAAAAGTAGTTTACAAGGAATTCCTATTTTCCTTTGAATTTCACGAGGTGATCTTATTGGAAGTGGATCACACTGAAAACATAATTACCCTGATGCATGTTTCTTCATATATGCAATATTCACAGTCAGTCACAAATAAAAAATGTTTACACTGAAAATCAGAAGCCAGTGACCCTTAAATAAAACTAAATATAGTGGTTGGGTGCAGCGGTGCACACCTATAATCCCAGCACTTTGGGAGGCCAAGGTGAGTGGATCACTTGAGCTCAGGAGTTCGAGACCAGCCTAGGCAACATAGTGATACCTCGTCTCCACAAAAAAATACAAAAATTAGCCAAGCATCACAGAAAAAATAAAAATTTAATTAAAAAAACCCAAAATATAGTAGGAAAAGGGCAATCTTTGACCTATCATACCAGCTAATTGACTTTGGGTGCAATACCCAATTAAAAAAAAAAAAAGCCAAAACATAACAATAGAAGCTGCAATATGGTGTTATAATAATAGATCATTTCCAAAGCTCTCAAAGCTTTGCTTTTCTCTTTTTAAAGGTCAGTGTACCCACCTGCATGAGCCCACCTGGCAGGGGCTGCAACTGCAACCAGAAGGTACCATTTACCCCTGTTGCCCTTTGGTCTCCAGATTTCCACTAGTGCCCCGTACCTGCCCACACGGAGGGCCCATGGAGCTGCCTCAGAGCCCATGGCAACTACCCCAATCAGCTCCATACCCCACAGTCACTGGACTCAAATCCAAACAAATTATGTTCCCATACCTCACTGATCGATACAGGAAAAAAAGTATACTGATTCGTTTCTGAATTTGTATGCTGATTAGTCCCCTTGTTTTAAGACATGTCGGTCACAATTCCCAGCAAGGCACCATGTTTCACTATACAAGAAAGTAAACCTGGGTTCCTTTTGGCTCTAAAAGCACAAGTTACAGAAAACTTGAGATGCTGTCAAAGGCTTATTTGATCTATGGGCTACTGATTCACCATTCTAGTTTCCTGTGCTGTCCTGACATTAATACCAGGACTTGCTGCACTGTGTAACCCCAGGGGACCCTGTTCATGTGGAACGTGATGGGCATGGCTCCTGGAATCGACATAGCAGCCCTGGTCATAACCTCAGGAAATCACTTGGAAATAGTTTGACAAAGCAGCCGTGATCCACTTAGTTTCATAGAAAACCGTATAACAAACTAAATGAGGCATTCAAATTCTGTTGAACTAGAAATTGAACGCCTGGGGAAACAAAAAGCAAGTGTTTGACAGTGACTGGGTTACGTCTGTGGTAATGGTATTGGTGGGAATCAGGTATACAGAATATACAAACCAAAGAGAACTCACCAGTAGACCAGTCATCCTTACTTTTGTTCTTTTAGATCACAATATACTCAAAACCAATTCTGGATCTAGAATCTAGTTGTATAACTCTTATTTTCCCCGTTTCTTAAGTGACTTTTCCCCCAGCTCATACACAGAAGCACTCAGAAATTCAGAATAAACCGTTTCCTGGTTTGGTCTCATTCTGACATTAGTTGGGAAGTGAGTGCACCTCTGTCACCATATACATCTTGGAAGAAACGTTAACAAAAAGATCTCAGGAAGAAGGCCTAGTCTTCTTGGACCACATGTTAGTTCCTCAACACAAACTGGGTGCACCCTACATGTCACTTACCTTCTTTACTGCATGAAAACAGTCGAGAAGTGTAATGTAGAAACTGCAGCTTCCATAGGCAGCATCTCTGAAACCCAAAAGTAATAAAATATAGATCAGTTCATTTTCTGCAATTACACTTACCTAAGACAAAGTTGACTAGAATTTAAAATCAAACGTATACTCAGAATCATTATCAAAAAGAAAAAAATCTCGCCTTTTGACTTTTTAAATAAAAGATAAATCAATTACAAATTTCACTGCAGTTTCTACCTATTCCAATAGGTACTGTTTTATGGGTCTGGATCAATAGTGACCACTTCCTAAATTTCAAATGTTCTCTCTGGATTATTTTTGGCTTTAATAGCTGAGCTACCTTCTTGAATTCAACAAATCAATACCTATCTCTCCCCCTAAAAGGGCAAAGCATTTGAATTTTTTCTTTCAGCTGGAAAATACCATACGAAAACCTTATTGGGAAAGACTGCTTTGTGATCCTGTAATAAACATATGTGTGTATGTGTGTCTAAGTATATGTGCGCATCTGTGTGTGTGTGTCTCCAACCAAGTATGACAGAAATATTGAGAGATCAAGGTCATATTTAAAATACTAGGTAGAAGGTCATAAGCATTTTGTTCCTATCATTATGCTAAAGACTTTTACCCATGTAACTAGATAACTTCCAGGTTTTTTAACTTTTTTATAGAGATAACGTCTTGCCCTGTTGCCCAGGTTGGGGTACAGTGGTATAATCATAGCTCACTGCAGCCTCAAACTCCTGGGTTTAAGCGATCCTCCCACCTCAGCCTCCCCAGTAGCAAGGACCACAGGCATGTACCATCGCATCTAGTTAACTTTTCCTTTTTTTTTTTTTTTTTTAAAGGTAGAGACGGAGTCTCATTATGATACCTAGGCTGGTCTTAAACTTCTGGCCTATGCCGGGCATGGTGACTGACACCTGTAATCCCAGCACTTTGAGAGGCTAAGGCAGGTGGATCACGAAGTCAGGAGTTCAAGACCAGCCTGGCCAAGATGGTGAAACCCCGTCTCTACTAAAAATACAAAAATTAGCCAGGCATGGTGGCAGGCCTGTAATCCCAGCTACTCAGGAAGCTAAGGCAGAGAACTGCTTGAACCCAGGAGATGGAGGCTGCAGTGAGCCGAGATCACACCACTGCACTCCAGCCTGGGTGACAGAGTGAGGCTCTATCTCAAAAACAAACAAAAAAAAAACTGGCCAGGCGCAGTGGTTCACGCCTGTAATCCCAGCACTTTGGGAGGCCGAGGCGGGCGGATCACGAGGTCAGGAGATCAAGATTATCCTGGCTAACACGGTGAAACCCCATCTCTACTAAAAATACAAAAATTTAGCTGGGCGTGGTGGTGGGCGCCTGTAGTCGCAGCTACTTGGGAGGCTGAGGCAGGAGAATGGCGTGAACCCGGAGGCAGAGCTTGCATTGAGCAGACCTTGCGCCATTGCACTCCAGCCTGGGCAACAGAGCAAGACTCCATCTAAAAGCAAAAAACAAAAAAACAAACAACTCCTAGTCTTAAGCAGTCCTCTCACCTTTTTGGCCTCCCGAAGTGTTGAGATGACAGGTGTAAACTGCTGTGTCCTGCCTTCTTCCTGATTCTTAAAGGACAGTAGTAATACCAATAAAACCACAGGAACTAACAAGTCAACTACCTTCCACAGGATCACTAGTTTTGGGAAAGTGCTTATATTACTTTACAGACAACTCCATCCACCCAAACACTGCATCAACACATAGTAGTAATCTTAGTATATGAATCTCTTAATATCAAGTAAGGTTTTACCCAGAGAAATAAGGCACCCCTGATCCCTACCTACTTCTCCTTTTTGGCTACCTTGAGCCATTACAAGATGAAATTTTCTGGAATTAGGCAACATAAAAATCAATTTAATTATGATTAAGCTAGGCACGCAGAAAAACTGTGCCTATCTGAACGGTACTCATTTGCTTCTGGGGAAACAGAGTTGCTGTTGGAGCTCTCACTAATTCCCCACCTTATTTGGGTCTTCACACTGTAATATTTCTTACTGTGAGGCAGTTACATACATATATGTAAAACCTTACTGCTGTACACTTAAGATTAGTGTTTTTGAGGCCGGACGTGGTGGCTCACGCCTGTAATCCCAGAACTTTGGGAGGCCGAGGCAGGTGGATCATGAGGTCAAGAGATTGAGATCATCCTGGCCAACATGGTGAAACCCTGTCTCTACTAAAAATATAAAAATTAGCTGGGTGTGGTGGCACGCACCTGTAGTCCCAGCTACTTGGGAAGCTAAGGCAGGAGAATCACTTGAACCCGGGAGGCGGAGGTTGCAGTGAGCCAAGATCGCGCCACTGCACTCCAGCCTGGTGACAAAGCAAGACTCCTATCTCAAAAAAAAAAAAAAAAAAAAAAAAAAGATTAGAGTTTTTGTTAAAAACTGTAAGTTACACATTTTTAACTTTTAATTCTTGCTCAAACCTTAAGGGCCAAGACTACAGCAATGAGGGAAAGAAGAGGCATCCTTTTCAGCTAAAATCATCTTCAATGTTACTGACTGAGCTGCTTGGAATTACTAAGCTATGCGAACCTTCACGAGGACGGAATGCAGGGTCTTGTTTTGTTTTCTTTTTTTGAGACAGGGTCTTGCTCTGTTGCACAGGCTGGAGTGCAGTGGTGCAAGCGTGGCTCACTGCAGCCTTGACTTCCTGGGCTAAAGCAATCCTCCCACCTCAGCCTCTGGAGTAGCTGGGACCACAGGTGCACACCACCATGCCTGGCTAAATTTTTATGTTTTTTGGTAAAGCTGGGGTTTCACCATGTTGCCCAGGCTGGTCTCGAACTCCTGAGCTCAAGCAATGTGCCTGTCTCAGCCTCCCAAAGTGCTGGGATTACAGGTGTGAGCCACTGCATTCAGCCGACGCACAGTCTTAGAACACACCATTTTTGTTCTATAAGGTTCTGAATTGAAAACCTTCTCTTTTACATCTTAGAAAAGGTCTTTATCTAACCTAAAAGACCATGATTTTCCCAACACCTTATGGGCAATATTCAGAAAGAAAAAAAAAAAATAAAAGGACTTGCAGTAGTGGTCCCCAGGCCAGCAGCACCAGGACCACCCCACCCATCAGAAATGCAAATTCTCAGGGCCACCCCACGTCTACTGAATCAGGGCCAGGTAATTTGTGTCTTTTTTTTTTTTTTTGAGGCGGAGTCTCGCTCTGTGGCCCAGGCTGGAGTGCAGTGGCCGGATCTCAGCTCACTGCAAGCTCCGCCTCCCGGGTTCACACCATTCTCCTGCCTCAGCCTCCCGAGTAGCTGGGACCACAGGCGCCGCCACCTCGCCCGGCTAGTTTTTGTGTTTTTAGTAGAGACGGGGTTTCACCGTGTTAGCCAGGATGGTCTCCATCTCCTGACCTCATGATCCGCCCGCCTCGGCCTCCCAAAGTGCTGGGATTACAGGCTTGAGCCACCGCGCCCGGCCTGATTATCTTCTTAACCTACTGATAATTATTTTCCAATCAAGTTAAAGGCATATTGATTCAGTCTCTGTGACATTTTGACAAATTTCTTCAATGCTTTCTCTTTTCTTTTTTTTTTTTTTTTTGAGAACCTACTGTGGGGCACAGCCCCGCTCCAATCTGTGATGATTTCACAAGCTTTCATCTGGGCCCTGCTGAAGTCCTGCCTCATACATCATAGAATCTGAATATACGACAAGAATCTTTGTTCACTCAAGTTTATTTCATTAGCACCTCCAATTTTAGACACACCGACATCACATCTTCCTCCCACCAAACATTCAGTCTTCTTCCAATAGGCAGAACAGCAACTCTGAGGCTCGGTTTATAAGCCTTGGGGAGTGGGGAGGGATCCTCGTCACCAAGATCATTTAACAAATTTGGAAAACACATAAGAACCAATAAAGGGGCACTGCTTGGAAACTGCACAACAATGTCAAATACTAGTTTTAAAGAATGGCAACTTTCATAAAAGCTCGTATTCACCACAGCCAAAAACTGCAAATGACCCAAATGTCCATCAAAAGGACAACAGGCAAATAAATGGTGGTATATTCATAGACTGGAATGCTACAAAAGCAAAAAAAAAAGGATGAACTACTGATACCTGCCACAACACAGGTAGATCTCAGACATTACATATGTGAAATCCAGTTGCCAGCTCCCCAAAATGCATACCAGTTACCTGAAGTTCAAAAGCAAGCAAAACTGATAGTGATAGAAGTCAGAGCAATGATTAGGTGACTGACTGGAAAGGGGTAGGAGGGAATCTTTCAGGAGACAGATAATTTTTTTTTTTCTTGGGATGGAGTTTCACTCTTGTCGCCCAGGCTGGAGTGCAATGCCACGATCTCAGCTCACTGCAATCTCTGCGTCCCAGGCTCAAGTCATTCTTGTGCCTCAGCCTCCCGAGTAGCTGGGATTTGATTACAGGTGTGCACCACCATGCCCTGCTAATTTTTGTATTTTTAGTAGAGACAGGGTTTCACCACATTGGCCAGGAACTCCTGACCTCAGGTGATCCGCCTGTCTCAGCCTCCCAAAGTGCTGGAATTACAGGTGTGAAACACTGCACCCAGCCAAGACAGTGATTTTTTTTAAATGTAGGTAAATAGCCGGGCGCGGTGGCTCACACATGCAATCCCAGCACTTTGGGAGGCTGAGGCAGGAGGATCACGAGGTCAGAAGATGGAGACCAACCCGGCTAACACGGTGAAACCCCGTCTCTACTAAAACTACAGAAAATTAGCCAGGTGTGGTGGCGGGTACCAGTAATCCCAGCTACTCAGGAGGCTGAGGCAGGAGAATCACTTGAACCTGGGAGGAGGAGGCTGCAGTGAGCCAAGACCACACCAATGCACTCCAGCCTGGGGTGACAGAGGGAGAACCTGTCTCAAAAAAAAAAAAAAAAAAAAAAGACACAGTCTTGTTCTGTTGTGCAGGCTGAGTGCAGTGGCATAATCAAAGCCCACTGAAGCCTCCTAGGCTTGAGGGATCCTCCTGCCTTAGTCTCCCAAGTAGCTATGACTACAGAAACATGCTACTATGCCCAGGTAATTTTTCCCCCCCAAAGAGAAACGGTCTTGCTATACTTCCCAGGCTGGTCTTCCAACTCCTGGCCTCAAGCCATCCTCCCGCCTCAGCGTTCCAAAGTGCTGGAATTATAGGCATGAGCTGCCATGCCCGGCCTATACCATGTGTTTTGTATGCAGGATGTCACTTCATCCTCACAACCCCCTCAGGGAGATTTTATTACTGTTTCTGTTTAAAGACTAGGAGACCAAGGCTCAAATCTGTAAAAGACCACAGAGATATCAGTAGCAGAGCTGACAGCAAAACTCCCATCTGATGTCAAGTCAAGCTATTAACAAATATACAATGCTACCTCTCAAGAAAACAGGAAGCAGAGGCAAGCCCCCCCACACAAAAACAACTAAGAAGCGAAGAGATAATACCAGAGAATAGAAACACACACTGTTGGTAACAATGATCCTATGACATTTTAAAATATTTTATACTATTTAATCATGCAGACCAGACACAGAGAAATATTTACTGTAACTCAGTAAGAAATCACATATACACATGCACTTGCGTGCGCGCGCGCACACACACACACACATGCACTTTAAAACTCTGTGGATCACCCCTGTATTCCCAGCACTTTGGGAGGCCAAGGTGGGCAGATCACTTGAGGCCAAGGGTTTGAGACCAGCTTAACATAGTGAAACCCCGTCTCTACCAAAAATACAAAAATTAGCCGGCGTGGTGGCGCCTGCTCTAGAGGCTGAGGCATGAGAATTGCTTGAACCTGGAAGGCAGAGCTTGCAGTGAGCCGACATTGTGCCACTGCACTCCAGCCTGTGCGACAGAGCAAGATTTCGTCTCAAAAAAAGAAAATAAAAAAACAGAGAGAGAATTCGATCTAAGTTGAATTAAATCTAATTAAATAAAACATTGCTATGTAACATAAAAGAACTTACTTACTATAAATGAATGCCATTCTTGCACAATGTCTTATTAGCAATACTTTGTTGGTTACATTTAGTCTATGTACTTGAAGTGGCAAGATACAAAGAATATAATGTCATTTCTATCAAAATATTATCAGGCTTTATTAATTCTGATTGGACTACTTTCTAATTGATAAGTTCTACAGAACACTATGTGAGGACGCACTAAATTTAAAAACTTTAAGTCAATCATAGGTTGACACTTTTGTAAAATAAATATGAAATGCAATAGTACTGTACTATTACATACCCAGTAACGCAGTCATCTTATTTTTGTGAATAAATTACTAGAAAAATGAAAGGGGAAAAAAAAAAACCAAAATACAAGTCCAAATTTCCTCTACTGTTTGATTCTACAGACATAAAATTGCTCTATTCAATAACTATAAATGCTTCTAAAATCTTACTCTCAACCTCCGTATTTATCTCATCACAGACCAGCACCAGTTTACAGGCCACACTTCAGGAAACAGCGTTTAGGTCGGGCGCGGGGGCTCACGCCTATAATCCCAACACTTTGGGAGGCTGAGGCGGGCGGATCACGAGGTCAAGAAATCTAGATCGTGCTGGCTAACATGGTGAAACTCTTTCCTCTACTATAAATACAAAAATGAGCCGGGCATGGTGGGCACCTGTAGTCCCAGCTACTGGGGAGGCTGAGGCAGGAGAATCGCTTGAACCTGGGAGGCGGAGGTTGCAGTGAGCCCAGATCACACCACTGCACTCCAGCTTGGTGACAGACCAAGACTCTATCTAAAAAAAAAAAGAAAAAAAAAAAACCCCGGTTTAGATAAATCAAATACCTAGTGTCTATGATAGAAGAGATTCAAATTTCACAAACCTGAATGGTTTCTAGTTGAGTCTTGTCTTTTGAATAATTACTGACTGATGCTCCTGGGACCACAAGGAACTAACTTCATTTCTCAGTGCCAAACTTCAATAATTTGAAACACAGCAAGGCAGTAAGCAATGCTTATTCTGTTTTTGGCACCTGTATTTAAATTAACTCAAAACATCTTTTTTCACATCAACAGTGCCACACTGTGTGAAATGTGTGAGCATGTTCCTATCTCAGGACCTTGTGCTGTAAATGTAAGAGTGGCATCGCAAAGGATTATCATTATAAAGAAGAGTTCTATAGAACAAACGTCACTACATCAGGAGATGACCAAGGTGCCTGTGACTCAAGACCAAAAATACAAGCATTTCTTTTAAAGGAAGAATGTGGTTGCTGTTATGTTATAGGTTGAGAAGAAGAATTTTCCAGCTTAGAAAATAATCTTTATCTCCCCCCTTCCCTTCCTACCCACCTCAAATAAAAGAATACTTAAGATGAGCCACGACCTAGCAGAAAGGGATGATACTGGGTTCAAGCCAATTCTAATTTGCTAAATCACCGATCTTCACAATCTTTCATGCAGTGTATTACTGAAGTCTTCGGACTGCCCTGAGAAATTGTTATTTCATGGAGTAAGTCCACAGGCGGGCCTATAAAGTTATTTGAAAAGGAGATTCTGCCAATAATTACAAGTACCTATGCCAAAGCTCATCTAAAATGAAGTCAGATTCACAAACTTCCTTTTTTAAAGTCAGGGCCACATATTCAAAATCAGGCATTTGTGGTATATGTAACAATCCTAATATGATAAACTAATTAGTTTGAACAATGAACTAATAAGCAATAGTTATTAGTTCACTGTACAAGCAGTGAACTAATTTGTGAATGGAAGAACAAGCAGTTTTGAAAATATCAAAGTCTTCAATGAGTAAAATTATTTCACACATTTATTATCCATTAAGTACCTACCATACAAGTATTTACATTATAGAGCTATGTCAAGTATTTTGATAAACAAGCAGAAAAATTTTTAGAACTTAATTTAAGCACCAGTCTTCTCGAAATATCTTCAACACAATCGCATGCTAAGCTTGAGATGAGGATGTCATCCATTCCTGTAGACATCACTATCTACCACCTCTGGGACACAGTGACTTCACCGGTTTTTCTGGAAGTGGTACTGCATTAGCAACCTTACCGGCTGTCTCTACTGTGTGCCCAGAAAAAAGGGGTTCATTTTGGTCCCAGAAAGTAACTACTGATTATTGGGAACATGTCTTCACTTCTCAGGAACCACACTCCTCAGGGGGAGTTTTGAGTACCATAGCCCAGGATTGTCACCTGAGTACGAAGCCTAGATTTTGGGTTTTTGGTTTTGTTTTTGTTTTTGAGACAAGTTATCTCTCTATTGCCCAGGCTTGAGTGCTGTGGTGTGACCATAGCTCACTCACCGCACCCTCGAACTCCTGGGCTCAAACAATCCTCCAGCCTCAGCCTCCCAAGTAGCTGGGACCACAGGCATGCGCAACCATGCCTGGCTAATTTTTTTTTTTTTTCTTTGTAGAGATGGGGCCTGTCTTTGTTGCTGAGGTTGGTCTGGAACTCCTGGGCTCAGGCAATCATTCCACCTTGGCATCCCAATTTGCTGGGATTACAGGCATGAGCCACTGTGCCCAGCCAAAGCTTAGTTTTCATCAACGGCAGTGGTTCTCAACGTAGGGAGATTTTGCTCTCCATCCCCCAAGGCCACTTACAGGGATATATGGCAATGTCTGCAGACAGTCTGAGTTTTGACAATTAGAGTGGGTGTGGGGATTTTACCAGCATCTAGTGGGCAGAAGCCATGGACGCCATTCAACATCCTACGATGCACAAGACAGCCCCCACGACAAAAGGTGAGCATTGTCACTGTGGAAAAACCCAGATGTGTGGTGTTATTTGTGCTCACCCTAAAATGACTATTTACCAGATCTTCTTTTTTCAGAAACAACTATCAAGATATTTCTGGCAAGGATCTGATTACCTGAATCTACCACATCATTCTTATATTTACCTGAAAGGAATATAGGATGTCTCTCCAAAGATTAATATTCTGTATGCTTCTTCTGGAGTTCTCCCCAAATATATAACCTATGTTTGGAAAAAAGAAGAAAAAGGCAATTTATTTCTAAGCGAAGGTACAGTGCTGTCACTGTGAAGTCAATTTTGTCCAATTTCCAACCAACTGAGCCGGGTTCTCCAGCCTTCTCCAGGAGCCCAGGAATCACCCAGAATCCTGTCCACACATTTCTTTTTTGTTTAAATCCTCCATTGCTGGTTTCTGTTGTTTGCAGCACGAGCCCTGACCAACAACTCTTCACAGCAACCTTTCGTGGTAAGACGCACGGTATTTTAAAAACAGATTTTCCAAATCAAGATGTTGGACTGATCCCATGCTTTTACCTCCCCTCCTTCCTGCAAGTCCACTGAAATGACAGCTCAGCAGCGTGTAGGAGATGGGGGCAGGGTTAGAATGGGGGGAGGAGGAAAGAGACACAAAAGCAGAACACAGACGTGATTCACTCTGCCCATGGAGGTGTAAGGGCTTGCAATACGGAACAAGTTGATTATCCAACTGCACTTGCTTTTGACGCTCACTGACTTCTTTTGTCCTTAGAACTGTGCTATGCTTTGGCTTTAATCTGGGAGAACACCTCGAGTATATTCTTTAGCATCTGAGGTCTATAGCTGATATTCCTTGCATTTTCAAACATTCCCTTTTTCCCCTTGACCTTTATTATTTGACTACTACGCGTAGGATTTTTGGTCTGCAGTCATTTCCTCTCGATAGTTTCTAGATAATGTTCCCATGTCTTCTCACTTCTAGTGTTACAGAAGTATTTTACTGGTCTAAGTATCTCTGACTGCTCCTTACAAGTAACCTGTTTGTTCTAGAAATGTGGAGTTTGAGACTTTTACCACCATCTCTCTAAATAAGTCCTCTCCCTACCCCCTATTACATTTGCCTGGGACTTCAGAACCTTCCTGCAGGGCCCTTTCAACTAAGTATGGAAGGTTGGGGTTTGTGGGGGTCGTGGTGGGGAGGAGACACAACATTAAACCTGGCACTTATATTATCACCAAAATTAGGTTGAACTCCAAAGATTACCTTGGGGAAATAGATTTTAAATTTCACTAACAAAAAAAAGAAATCACTAAAAAAAAGGTTAATTGCAAACTTTTTTATCTCCATTACTTAACATGATACATGTGACCCGTCTCCACAACCAAATGGGAAGCATTCTGAGGTTGGAACCCATGTCTTACGATTTCATTACACACCCGTTTGATTCACTGATTTACTTAGCTTAACCCACATCTACTTACAATAGTTAGGAACATTTTAAATATTTAATAAAAGTTGATATCAATGTGAAAGTATCACTGGACTAAGAGAAATTGTTCAAAACTCAAAGATCCAGCAAGGATCTTAGAAACTCAGAAACAGACATATCCTAAAACTAGTCATAAGCACTGACTCAGCTTCCAAAGGGCATTTCACCAATTTTCTGACTCAAGACTCATAAACGGAAAATTTTCCCAATGACTAGCCTGTTTCTGTTTCTTTCTTTTTTTTTTTTGAGATGGAGTTTCACTCTTGTTGCCTAGGCTGGAGTGCAAAGGTGCGATCTCAGCTCACTGCAACCTCCGTCTCCCAGGTTCAAGCAATTCTCCTGCCTCAGCCTCCCGAGTAGCTGGAACAATAGGCGTGCACCACCACGCCTGGCCAGTTTTTTGTATTTTTAGTACAGATGGGGTTTCACCATGTTTGCCAGGCTGGTCTCAAACTCCTGACCTCAGGTGATCCGCCCGCCTCGGCCTCCCAAAGTACTGGGATTATAGACATGAGCCACCATGCCTGGCCTACACACAGATCTTCTAAGCATCAGCTTGTAAGTCATGAAAAGTAATACATTTTAAAAATCCAGCTTGTTTTTTCCAAATTCCCTGATTCCCTTCCAGTCTCCAATGCATCTATGCCTCTTCTAACACTTACCAGATAACATCAGTAAAGTCTTTCATTTTCTCCATTCTATTTTAAGACTTCCTAGCAGATTAAGATAAGGAAAAAAAAAAAAAAAAAAAACTTAAAACTGGCCAGGTGCGGTGGCTCACGCCTGTAATCCCAGGACTTTGGGAGGCCATCGTGGGCAGATCACGAGGTCAGGAGATGGAGACCATCCTGGCTAACACAGTGAAATCCCGTCTCTACTAAAAATACAAAATATTACCCGGGCACAGTGGCAGGCGCCTGTAACCCCAGCTACTCAGGAGGCTGAGGTAGGAGAATTGCTTGAACCCAGGAGGCGGAGGCTGCAGTGAGCCAAGATCGTGCCACTGCACTCCAGCCTGAGCGACAGAGTAACAGTCCATCTCAAAACACAAAAACAAAAACAAAAAAACAAAATCCTAAAACCAAAAAACAAAAACCAAATAAAAAAACACCTTGAAGCCAGTAAGAATGAGAATAGGGTTTGATTCATTTGTGTATTAAAATGAAATCCAGAGACCTGTTTAGGAATTTCTCTAAATTTCTAAGGCCTTCTCTCAAATTCTACAAATTTTTCCTTAAGCACCAATTTAAGATAATTTTTCCTACTTGAGATTGCTGTTCTTTGGGTTCTCTAATTAGTAAAACTGCAATGGTATTACTTTCTCCTAACTTTCAAAACAAAAATAGTCTCTAATACATTAAGCACTGTGGTTTAGCCTTGGAACACTAGTTTGATTCAAAGAACCGCAAGAACAATGTAACATTTTTTCCTGTGGGGGAAAAAAACCCTAAATTCCTGAGGATGAACTTTAAAAGACTGTAATTTAAAAATCCAGTTGGGGAATGCCTGCACATAAAAAATAATGTCAAGCATAATTAGATAAACTGAAGGAAGTTTACAGATGCAGAATAATTCCACTTATGTAACTATCAAAGACATATTTGCCAATCTGTAACTTTTACCTTCTTTTCTTTTTCGGCCAGGCATGAAGGAAGTAACTTTTACTTTTACACCTACTCATCTTGCCGATTCAAAAGGCCTTCCCAAATGAAATCATTCTAAATTTGTGACTAAAGAAGAATCCTGTAAATGACTCCTACATTAACACAAATTCTCAGATTAGTAAACTCTAAATTGATGCAACTTATGATCTATCACCGTGCTTCTGGCAGTCTGCACACTTGGCGTTTCTCAAATTCTTTTGATATATTTTCATGAGAAGCAATATATATAGAATGCCCACTCTAATTCCACAGTGCTAGTTAAGAAGAGGAAACAACAAATGATGACCAAGAGAGCTGCTGACCAGTTGTGACCGCCAGCTTCCCAGACAACCCCAGAGAGTCTCGTCTGCTGGCATTTCCACCCTTGTGCGGTCCCCTCCCACAGTGAACAGGTGTCCCGTGTAACGAACAGGATACTGTAGTAAGAGGGTGTGGTTTCGGAGACTAGATCATAAAAGAGGTAGCTACTGTCTTGCTTTCTCTTAGAAACTTCGCTCTGGGTACAGCAAGCTGTTATTTTGGGAGGATACTCAAGCAGTCCACGTGGTATGGAAGAGAGGCCTCCTGCCAGCAATTGGCACCAACCTGCCATTATGTGACTGAGCCCCCTTAGACGTGGACCCTCCAGGTGAGTGTAGCCCAGACACGGCCCAGAACCAGACCAGACCCATCCAAGTTAAGCAACTCCCAGATGCCTAACTCACAGACACGGTCTGAGACAATGTGTACTGTCGTTTTAAGTCACAAAGTTTTGCGGTAATTCGCTGGGCGGCAATAGTGTGCAGTAGCACACTCAATGAGTAAGGAAATGGCCATTTCCATTTGTTAAAAGTGAATAAACAAATACATGAGGCGTAAGCACAGAGACGCAGCTTAGGAAGCATCAGTAAGACCTTGTTTCTCTAGGATAAAGACTCTCTGAACGGCAAATACACACACACACACACACACACACACACACACACACACAAATACTATGGTTGAAAATGCTTGAGACTGGTGTGGTTTTCAAAGTCATGGTACAAAGTTCTTTTTTTGCTGAACAATACCTCAACCATTCCCAGGGCTTCCCACCACCCCCATTTTCTAAAATCACCATCTGCACGCCCGAGTCCCTGTGAGAATGCTGGACCCCTTGATGACTGACATACGTTTCAAAACCTGGGAGGTACTGAACTAGCAGTGATGGAAGAACAAGCAACTGAAGCAAAAGGATCCCAACTGCATTACTTCTCCTTTCAATGTTTCAATGCTGACAGGCGAAATCATGGAAACCCAATTAGACATGTGCTTCCTATTTCTACTAGTATGTGCAGGATTCTGAAGCTTTATTTATATACTTAGAGAGCCTCGGTACAATTTACAACCCAAACGTCACACAAGTCATTGCACCCTAGAGCTGAGAGTGACAAAGGATATTGAAATTCCAGCAACAAATGTGGCAGCCTGAGTAACCAGGAAATCCTGGAGAGATGTCACAATGTTTCCAGCACTTAAAGACTCTTGTGACTATTTTCATGTCAGCCAGATGATACAGTCTTTCCTACGCCAAGAATTTGATTGATCATAAAAAAAAAAAAAAATCATTCTCTCCAGATTAACAAAGAATGCTCACAAATCAATGCAAGTTGAAGATAGGCTTACACATTCAACTGCTCAGTAAAAAAGGTGAGCAGGGGAAAGAACACAGAGAATAAAAAAGTAAATAAAAGAAAATCACTTTCATAGCTCCTGCACAAAACTGCTTAAGAAAAAAACTGTCGTTAAAAAAAAAACCTCAGATGAACTTACATTTCAATAGTTTTAACTTTTAAAATTACTTTTACTTATGTATATACAGTAGGTTAGCATAACGATGCTCAATTTCGACAAAATGAAACTGGAAGTTCAGAGTAGCAAACACGTATCTACCAACTCTGCTAATAAAAATAGTGAATTGGCCCTGGGTATTAGTACACATTTGAGTGATAGGGACATTTTTTAAAGACAAAGTAAATAATCTTGATTTCTTTGAAAAATGAAATTTCCTAATTTTTAACCATAGAGTAAAATAAAAAACCCACAACTATTTATAATGCTCTGTGAGTTTCATAGAATTGGCAGGCTACAGCTTTCCAGCCCTCGGCATCAGCTACTTCTCCAAGCTCACACTGCCTGTTACTGCTGGAGAGGGCCTGCTTCTCGGGCTTTATTATGGACAGGAACTCATCCTGTCTAACACAAGGGCCAGAACAAGGACAGGACCCAAAATTCCAGAAAGCTCAACGGATCTGCAGCCAAGGATCTGAAGCCATCGGAGAGCATTTCTCCTCACTTCTTCCCCAAGAAGTTAACAGCACCCAGCGAGCACCACAGGCAGTGGAAATGCCTGTCAGGAGCCCCGGGTGGCAAGGGAAGTCCAACTGTGATGGTGTGAGCAGGGCAGCCAGCTGCCTCCCACGGGGCCGGCTCCCAAGGCAACACCAGCTTCCCACTGAGGGCCTGTGCCGTCCTTTTGCTCAGCCCAGTTCGCCTTACACTAGCTGGGGCCTGGCTACTTCTGACAGTTGCCTCGTGCTGTTTGCCCTGCCTTTCACAGACGCCCAGGAAGGGTGTCATGACCTCATTCTGTCCTCCAGCCTCTGCTGTCCCACCTGGGCAGCGTTTGTTGAACTGGATTCTTATCCAAGGCGTCTAGATCCTCATTCTCTGCTCCCTTGTCTTAACTTCCCAACTGATCCTTTTCTCCTGCAGGCAGCTTAACCCAGCACTGGCTACTCTGAGTCCAAGAAAATTAAATCATTTAAAAAGTGGGACCACAGATTCAAAAGATCATCATTAAATAACAAAGTCTCTGAGCTCTTATTACACCTGTAGAGGCAATCTCAAATTTACTGCAATTTACAATTCTACTCACAGATTGCTGAGTCACTATATTCTTAAATTTAATTTAGTATCATTTTCAACACAAATGCTTACAAGGTAAGCCATTCTTACAGCTATACAAACTGCTTAAACATAAAAAATAATTATATGCAGTGATAAATTCTGAACAGGGAACCTACATGTTACAATTAGCTCCACCAAAGTAATCTGTTAAACATTAGAGGAAAGCAAATTTGCAAGCTATGTGCCAAAAGTTTGCTTGTGTCATTTATTTTATACACAAAATGCCTGGCATTTATTTTACACACAGAAAGATGTTAGACATGGTGGTTAATTTCCCAGGCTAGCCCTCAAAAGTACATTTAACCCATAGAAGAGTTGAATGCCATGTATCTTCAGAAAACCTAACTGCTGTTGCAGGAAGATGTAACCAAAGTAGAAAGACAAATACCATTATGTTCTCACTCATATGGAGAGCCAAGTAAGTTGATTTTATGGAGGCCAAGAGTAAAATAGGAATTACCAGAGGCTGGGAAGGGCGTTGTGTGGTCAGGGGGAGTGAAAAGAGGTTGGTTCATTGGTACAAATGTACAGGTAGAAGAAACAAGTTCTAGTGTTAGATAGCGCAGTAGTGTGACTGCAGTTTCCAATAACTTACTGTGTATTTCGAAATAGGAAGATTTAAAATGCTCTCAACACAAAGAAATGACAAATGTTTCAGGTGATGGATACCACAACTGCCCTAATTTGGCTGTCACACATTATATGCATTTATCAAACTATCACATGTACCCCATAAATATGTACAATTATGTATCAATAAAAAAGTTTAAAACTGTATGTAAATATAAAACATATATGTACACAACACCCATCTGTACATATACACACACGTGCACATGTCCTATTTCTATAAATATAAAAGTTTCTTTTTAAAAGATTTTTCTACATTTCTCAAGAGTACAAATATGGATTTTGTGTATGACATTTTTACAACAAAATTAACAAAACAAAATTTCCAACTTTTCTTTCCAAAAGGATCTTTTTTATTATGAATTTGTTTTGAAAAGCACTTAAAAATTTCCTCTTAAAATTTCACCTTTACTTTGAAATGACAGGTTAAGTTTCATTACCCCACAATCTGGCTAGGTCACAGCCACTGGCTTAAACAGGGCAGCAAACTGATTTTTAAAATAATATAGTATGTTTACCTTTTTGTGAAAAAGCAAACAAAAGCTCAAGTCATCTTTCATATTTTTCAGCTCTTACAGTGGTACAAAAGATTTTTAGCTTCACTCTAATTTGTCACCTAAGAGTCTACCATTCAGATAGCTGAACGGGAAAGCCGTTTACCGGGCCACGGGAAGAGCAGTACTTCAAAACACAATAAAGACGAAAGAGTTCTCAACTCGCTCTTCTCACTTCTTGTAACACACATGACGCCTGACCGTCTGTCAAAAGGACTAACTGTGGGCATGTCAATTCATATTTTACACATTTGTGAAGCCTCACCTCTTCTGTTTTCAAGATAAAAAATAAATATAACACTTTATTTCCATGCCATAAAGGATTATCTCACACTCTCTGCCCATCCCACATTAGGTCTTTCTGTGTATACAAGGATGACGGAAACACGGTTCCTTTCAGAAGCCCTGAATTTAAAAAGGACTGATAAAAATAGTCAGTCAGTCTATTTGGAATATTTCCTTCCTAAAGATTCCTCCTCCAGATTTTTTTGGTTTTGTTTTAACATTACCATGCCAAGTCAAACACTCTCCAAAATTCCCGACAACTCCAGAAAACGTTATCAAGGATACGGATCAATCTATAGGGAACTATCACTCATCTCTACAAATCTTTAACCAGAGGATTTAATACACTTTAAGCAGATCAAAGCTTCACTTGCTTTGATGTTTTATCTTTTGAGGTGTCCATATTTTATCTTGACACTGCTTTTCTACTATGAATACATTTCCTTTTCTTGGAAGTTTTTCTCCTGCTTCCCTGCCTATCAACATTACAGTTCCCAATTCCTATTTTAGCAGCCAGCTATGGCTGCAAAGGCTTCTGTCACAGCCAAGAGCTATAATCCTCCTGCCAAGCTAGCTCCTCACTGGGTAGAGTAATAAATGCGAGTGAAGATCCAAATTTGCTTACCTGGCGCTCCCCTAACCAATCAAATCAGTACTAACCTGAAGGTGTGAAATTCTGGAAGGATTTCTAAACCTAAAGATATGTTAACTATAGAAAAATAAGCTTCTGTGGGCCAAAATACAACCATAAACAAAGTCAAAAGGCCAAAATAACGCCAAAAAAATTTCAGTAAGTACATCAAGGGTTTGTGGTTTGTTCACTAGTAGTTTAAAAACAATAGCAACAAGACTTAAAAAGAGTGATTTCTTATTTATAAACTTATCACATGTTCTGTTTCTGTTTTTAAGACAACCCCGAGTTCCCACCACGCCCACAGCCCCCTTCAGAGGGGTCTTTCACACTGCAGTCCCTGTGCCTGGCTCCTCAAGACGCTACCATCTCAGGGACATCTCATCTGACCAGAGACAGTGACTGACCCAGAAGCAGCCTGGCCTGGCCCCTCTGCTTTGCAGTTCCGCTCAGGAGCACTCTCTCCTCGATGGAACTTCAGCCATCCAGACTTTGTCTAGAGCAGTGTAAAGGCAAGATACATAAAGAAGGGTTGGAACTTTTTCTGTCACACCAAGGACCCTTCTCCAGGGTTCCCTTTTATATTTTATGAATCTCAAGAATTCTGGCTGAATCCCTTTTTCTATAAAGCTGTCACGATTTCTTTTAATCTATGAGGCTCCTCTCCCCACTGACTGGCCAAGTAATAAGACCAAATGTCCCAGTTAAAACACCCACTTCTCCATACTCTTTTTCTTTCTTGGGGTGACACATAGACTTTCTTTTTTTTCTTTCTTTCTTTCTCTTTTTTTCTTTTTTTTTGAGATGGGGTCTCATTCTGTTGCCCAGGCTGGAGCGCAGTGGTGCGATCTCGACTCACTGCAACCTCTGCCGCCCATGTTCGAGCAATTCTCCTGCCTCATCCTCCCGAGTCGCTGGGATTACAGGCGCCTGCCACCACACCTGCCAAACTACTAAAACTTTCTTTTTTTTTTAGGCTTTTGCTGCAAGCACAAGAAACACCAAGAGAGGCTGGGAGAAAGGAAAACACCAATACATCTGGGTAAGCTTATGAAACCAAATTTTAATAGACAGAATCTATAACCTATGTTTCATACTTTCAGGGATGATAATAAATTTTGAAGTTTTCTCAGAAACTTTTTGTTTTTTTTTTGGAGACAAAGTCTCACTCACTGTCACCCAGGCTGGAGTGCAGCGGCACAATCTCAGCTCAGGGCAATTTCCAACTCCCGGATTCAAGGGATTCTCCTGCCTCAGCCTCCCGAGCAGCTGGGACTACAGGCGTGCGCCACCACACCCAGCTAATTTTTGTATTTTTAGTAGAGACGGGATTTCACCATGTTGGGCAGGCTGATCTCGTACCCTGACCTCAAACGATCTGCCTGCCTCAGCCTCCCAATCAGAAGCATTTAATTCAACTACTTTTGTGAGCATAAATAGGAACACAAAACAAAGACCTTAATCACTGCTGTTAATGATATACCTTAAACATAAAAAGGAAAATTATTAAATCTTGAGGTACAATTTCAACTAGTATCACCAACTTCTGGACTAGTCTTTGTAAATTCCAGATTATCAAACTGTACTCCAGAAAATAATTTTAAAAGGGTCCGGTAAGGCATGCCAGAGATAAGGAGCAAGCTAGAAGTGGGGAAGAAAGAACTTAAAGAGCTCCAACAGCAACCCTGTTTTTCAAGCCTAGGAGAGAGTAGCTATTGCACTGATGGTGGGGTGGGGGTGGAAGAAATATCCCCTGGCCACTCCCCACTGAACAGAGCGGCTTTCTTACCACCAAACACATGGGGTACTACTCTGGAGGAACTCGAAGCTGGCTCTGGAAAAATGGCAGCGTTCAGGGCCCCTGCAGATGAATCCACTGGGTGCCACACAAAATATGACTCTTCAAAAAACAAATCTTTTCCATCATAGTTACAAATAAATGAAATTCACAACTCTTATGTAAATACTGCTGCTATTGCAAGCACATTTCCAATGATCCAAATGGAGCACTTGATGGCATATGTATGTAATCCGTGCAGTATGTAACCCATCTTCTGACAACACTGACATCCCATGGCCTCCTGCTAGATGTTTTGATGAGAAAGGAGATGACCTTAACTAGGGGAAAAAATGCCTAGATTCAAATTTTATAAAGCACTCAAGTGATGTGCTTTAATTTTCTTAAAAATTTTTAGAAAATGAATAGTGGGGTCCTGACCCCAGTAAGATGATTTTACAACTCACTAAATGGATCACGAGTGAATAGAAATGCTTTGGAGCACGATTTTCCAAACTTAAGTGCCATAAAACATAAACCTTTGCCAAAGTAGTTGGTCACTTTTTAAAAAAATATAGACTTTTTTCCCCGAGCAGTTTTAGGTTCACAGTAAAACTAAGTGGAAGGTACAGGAGATCTCTCATCTACCTGCTCCTTCCACATAAGCACAGCTTCCTTGAGTTGGTCAATTTTTTTAAAGCAATACATGTTCTTCCTGGAGAGAAATCAAGACATTATCTTGATTTCAAAATTCCGACTGCAAATGTAAAGAACCACTGTTGTGTGCATTTTTATGAATACATTAGGAAAACAAATACTTACCATGTAGCATCCAACAAGGAAGGCAGCATTTGCTTGTTTTCTCTGATCAGAGCCCGTAAAATGAACAATTTTCTTCCTTAACATTGTAATGGACTGCATAAAAATAAATAGCTGTTAGCATTTTCTTTTTAATTTCAAGTCTTCCACAATTTCATTTTGTGATGAAGATTAATTCCAAATCCCACAATGTATAACCATTCGCATTATTAGCAAGACCTTTGAAAAGACTAACATTGATACCCACAAATACCATATACCTTCCCATAAAAAGGCACATTCTGGGATGAGAATGGACATACAATTAGAGAAGAGGGGAGGAGACATGAATGGACATATGCTTAAAGCACGGGCTGCCTCTGAAAGAACAAAGCAAGAGTGGTAGAAAAGACGACCTTTCCTTCTGTTTGGTTTTTAAAGAAATCTGCCCCCAAAGCCTTTAAGTTAAAATAAAAAGGTATACAGAATTGTCTACAGTGTTATAAGTCAGGGCAGTGAATAACCAGGGGAGGCGTGTGCGGAGACAGAAACTGGAAGACAGCATGGAGGGCTGCTGCGAGATGCCGCCAGTGCACTGCTCCTGGCCTGGTGATCAAGATAATCATCTACGTATATTCCATTTGTGAAAGTTTACCGAGCTCTACATCCATGATGTGTACATATTTCTATTTATGTTAAAAAATTTTCTGGCAGGTGTGGTGGCTCATGCCTGTAATCCCAGTACTTGGGGAGGCTGAGGCAGACAGATCACAAGGTCAGGAGTTCGAGACTAGCCTGACCAACATGGTGACACTCCATCTCTACTAAAAATACAAATATTAGCTGGGCGTGGTGGCGTGGTGGCACTGCATGCGCCTGCAATCCCAGCTACTCAGAAGGCTGAGGCAGGAGAATCTTTTGAACCAGGGAGGTGGAAGTTACAGTGAGCCCAGATGATCCACTGCACTCCAGCCTGGGCAACAAGACCAAAACTCCGTCTCAGGAAAGAAAAAAAAAAAAAAGAAAAGGAAGAAGGAAAAAAGGACTGAAACATTTTTGGTTGACCCAAAGACTAAAAGTCCACAGATGGTTGAGTACAGGAAAAAAATTTTTTTTCCAAAATTAAAGCAAAGGAACAAATGCTGGGGGAAGAGAGAGTTATTTTTAGCTTCCTAGCCCTGCATGAAACAAAAGATCTGCCACTGGCAACTGGAAAAAGGAGGGAGAACTCAAATGCACAAGGCCATAAATAGTTATACTCCTATTTAACAAAGGCAAAAAAGAAGAGTCTCCAGCTTTGTAGCAATATGTAGTCAATAGAGCTTTGATGGTCAAGGAAAAACATCTGCCTTACCCATAAATTTTTAATTAAAGCATGTTAAAATTCTAATTAAAAATAAATTTTATTTCCTCTCTGTATTCAATTAAAGTTTTTTTTTAAGTGCCTGTCCCAAAAAGCAGTATTTTCTAGTTGAGAATTTACAGTGACTGATTTGGAACTGCTAGTAAGCAGTACATACATAACTTCCTACCGTGCATGGCCAACAATTCAGTGTTTTACACACATGAATGTGGTCTAAGTTCAAACCAATACAAATACACTTGTGTAACTCTCGGTGATACAGCCTTAATGACGTACTATTTGCCCTAGATTCTCATGCCCCTTAATTGTACGTATGAAGGATTATGTAGTACAACATCACGGGAGTTTCAAAATAGGAGAGAAATAAGATGAGTTCATCTTTCTCGTTAGTTTGCTATCACTCCCCATCACAATGAAGGCAGAAAGAACAACGGCCAGAGCAAGGGAAGAGTTTCTCTTGTTAGGTTTCAGTTCTATTAGGTCAGACAACACGAGTTTCACTTAATTAACTGATTCCCACTTTGGCTTTTCAAGTATTTGGGCATCACTAATTCAAACTAGAACCAAATGACTCAAACTTAAACTGTCCATTCAAAATTCTAGAAAACAAATATATACACTATGATCTTATAAAACAAAAGAAAATGTGCATGTTCCAAACACCACTGCAGTGAAAAACACGGCATTTCCTTTTTAAAAATAGATGTTTTCCTTACTTTCGTCCCCATATCAAGCTAACAATGATTACTTACATCAAATCTTAAATAAAGACTTTACCTTTAATTTCTTATTTATCTTGCAACAATATCTGTAAACCATTGCCAGATTGAGTGGTCCAAAATCTGCGTAGAAGCTTTAAAAATGAAAAATAAAAATGTGATGTACATTCTAGATGCTCTGAATATAAACATCTTTTTTGGGTCTATAAGATCAAATTAAGATGAGCCAGCATATACCAAATAGTTATGGGCCAATACAACTTAAAGATACTGTTTTACTACTGGAAGACTATTCTGGTAAATAATGCCTATTTAAAAATATCACAAGTGCTACAACGCCTATATGTAACCTCAATGAACATGAACATATCTTCTAAATTTAAAATGCTGTTTTTCCATACATATTTCCAAGGGCAAAATCACAATATCTTACTTAGTACACATTTATATCTCATTGTAGTGTAAATATTAGATTAGCAAATCTAAAAGTTTAAATTTAGGGAAGTTTTTTTTTCCTCTAAAGGTTTATGTTATTACTACAGGTGAAAAACAAGCATCCTGTAATTAGCAACCAACAGATTTATAATTTTCCCAGGCTGTCCCATTTATAACCATACCTTTACATTCTTCAAAAAAAAAGTTACAATCTTTGAAAGAGCAATACTTACTTCTCATATTCAAGTTCATTATCTATGCTGAAATAATGTACATTTGATGCACTCTTTGGTCTGCTGTAGAGAATGGCAAAACAAAGGCGATCTGAAATGGAAAAATTGCAATGTTCCTTCCTGCAGGTTACAAAAAACGTTTCATATATCATGACACTCTTTTCAGATGAAGTCAGTTTTTCATTTTTTTCATGCACGTTTCAGATGGTAGGAGTGGTAATGGGTAATTACAAAATATTCTGGCTATTTGGGTGGGTAATAATCAATGAGCACATTTTTAAAAGAGAAATTGCCTTTAACCGTAAGTTTCAAAAGTGGTGATTTTTCATGTAGTGACATGATTTCTAAACAGACCTATTTTTGTAAAAGTTTAGCTCCCCTGGATTAAGACATTTCAGCAAATTGCAGCATGCATGTGATGACTAGCATCAACCTTGTAAGTTTCTAGATGAATTTCACTACGTTTTTCAAGACATCCTAAAAAGTCATTTCAGTAAGAAACTATTTTTTTTTTCTTAAGGAGAAAGAATGCTTTCAAAATTGCTTCAAAATTATCACTTACAGCTATAGAACAAACCATATGTTTCTCCAACTGTTTTCAGGGATCACTGCTTTCTAACTTGGAATCGCTACTTCAGTATTTTTACAATTAGACAAATTACCATTAAAACAGAAGCAATGAGAGGTTTCTGCATGATGGGTCTGAGATGAACTTGTGTTACATAAAAGCAGTTAGGCTGCTGTGAGGTTAGCAAGAACGGTAATGAGTAGTAAGGCTCATAAGGCTCCACCCTTATTCCACGCCTAAAAATGCTCCGGTGAAATAAAGTCATCCACAGTATCTAATAGTAATACTAGTGGTGCTAAGAAAATACACTCACAACGTGGCAAAATCAAGTACAGCCTTTAAAACATATATACTTTCAGCAGAGCCAGCTGGCACCCTTTCTCCAAATGGTAAACTTTTTTTTTTTTTGATCTGCAATTCAACTCATGCAACTGCTGCGTTTATTTCCTTGTAAACTCCTCAGCTAAAATTTCTTGCAACCACAAACACTCAAATGGGTGACAGGGCTTAATCCTTTCCAACCACAAGGACCTTTGATCCCTGTGACAGAGCCCAAGGATCTCGCTCCCGCGGGTGGAGAGGTGCAGCTCACCTACTAGGCTCTGATGCAGGCACGCAAGGGTCACTGCCACCCGTGAGCGCTGAAGCCCAGAGCCTGAGGACAAGTGCCGAGGCCACCCACGCGCAGGAGACAGAGGCGGCCGGGGCCCAGACTAGGGGCACCTCCCAGCCAGCGCCGCCCACCCTGTCCCAGCGCGGGTGCCGGAGTCCCCGGGAAGCCCCCGCCCTCCCGGCTCACCTTTGATCACCTCGGCCACCAGAGCGGCCCCCGCGCCCTCCCGGCTCATGACTCCCAAGCATCTGGAAGGCGGGGCAGAGGCAAGGACGGCCAGCCGCCGAGAGGGGAGGCGCCGCGACCACACCCCCGAAGTTTAAAAAACAAAGTTTAAAGGGCCGCGCGGGGCAGCGGGCGCAGCGACACCCCTCGGCGGCCCAACGGCCGGACGCGACAGCGCAACCCCGGAAGTCCCCAACTCCTGGAAACAGCCCGGTGGGCGAGGAGGGCGCGGGGAGGGGCAGCACCCCGCCCCACCTCCTACTTTCTTCCTGCCCCCCCGCCCCCGCCGCCGCTTCGCCGCCCCCCTTCCTTCCCCAGCTGGGAACGCCGGGCGGCCTGTGCCTGCCAGGGCTCCTCGAGTCCCAAACACCCCGCAGAGGGGACGTGCGTCAGACGCCAGCGGGCCTGCCAGGGAAGCATCTGGGAAAGCTCCTTAGCGATTAAAGGACTTCGTGCAAAAGGGCTCGGTCAGGCCAGGGACAGACCCCAGGGTGACGCCGGCCGGGGCGGGGGCCTCCTGGCTCCTCCCACGCCGCACTCCTGCCGCCAGGAGGTGCTGCAGCCGAGCCAGGCCCGGGGCCCCTGCAGTGCGCCCTCCTGGAGCAGGGCTCAGCGCACCCTCGCTCCGCCAAGACCCGCCAAGCGACCCAGCAGGGCCGGGTCTGATGGAAAACGGGCATCTTCAAAATCGTGCAAGATTTCCTGAGATCAGCTGCCTCAGAGAAAACGCTTTTCTTTTAATTGTGCAAGATTTAAAGGCAACCCTCTGGTCACGCGTTCCTTTAAAGGGACGGTTTGGGATGGTTTAAAAACAGAAATGTTGACACCCGTTTTAAACCACCATTTAAAATTATTGTAGAGATAGAGAGTAGAAGGATGGTTATCGGAGGCTGGGAAAGGTAGTGTGGGGGTAATGGGCACAAAAAAACAGTACAAATGAATAAGACCTAGCATTTCACAGCACAACAGCGTGTGGGTGACTATAGTCCACAATAGCTTAATTGTACATTTAAAAATAACTAAAAGAGTACAATTGGAGTGTCTGTAACACAAAGGATAAATGCTTGAGGGGATGGATACCCCATTCTCCATGATGCGATTATTGTGCATTGCCTGCCTGTATCAAAACATCTCATGCACCCCATAAATATACACACCTACTTGTACCCACAAAAATTAAACATTAAATAAAATATATTCTAAACTTGTGTTTGTATTTTAATCTCAAGTGAAAAAAATTGAAATCCAGCATAAGCATGATCCCAATTGTTACAGATACCAAGGTGCTGGGATTGGGGTTCGTTTTCATTCCCTCCTGTGTTTTCCCAAGTTTTCTATAGAAAAGTGTTACTTTATACATACTTTTGCCTCAAAGGTAAACCTGTGTACCTCCTAATCTTATTCTACAATTCCAGATGGATCAAAGACTTCTTAAAATATATTTGAATTCTTTTTTATACTCTCCAACTGGGGAAGACCTTGCTAAATGATACAAAATCTAAAAGCCATAAACACATTTTTAAGCAGTTTTCACAGCAAAAGACACATAAACGAAATCAAGAGATAAACTGGAAAAATATTTTAAATTCATCTCGAGAAGATACCTAACTTCAGTTTTATGTTATCACAAAAGAAATGCAAAGGTCCACTATGTGGTACTATTTTTTCCTCAGACTGGCAAAACTCAAGAGAGTTGGATAAGGTGCTGCGGTGTGTCGGGAGGTCGAGGGCACTCACATACGTCGCCTATGGGTGGGAATACAAACTGAGCCACCTCCATGGAGCCAACAAATGGGAAGTTCGGCAGAAATGTTTAAGACTGAAAACTGAAAACTAGCCAGACGTGGCGGCTCACGCCTGTAATCACAGCATTTTGGGAGACCAAGGCGGATGGATCATCTGAGGTTAAGCATTCCAGCCTAGCCTGATCAACATGGTGAAACCCCGCCTCTACTAAAAATACAAAAAATTAGCCAGTCGTGGTGGTGCACGCCTGTCATCCCAGCTACTTGGGAGGCTGAGACAGGCGAACCGCTTGAACCCGGGAGGTGGAGGTTGCAGTGAGCCAAGATCACACTTTCGCACTCCAGCCTGGGCAACAAGAACGAAATTCCGTCTCAAAAGAAGAAGAAAAAAGAAAAGAAAGCTGAAAACTAAAGATAGCCACGATGGACTGTTAAGTACTACCACTTCTGTGTGTGAGTTTAAATCCTATATACACATGTATACGATTATAGATGAAATCATGGGTAGCAAATATCTGGAAGCAGCCACAAGAAACGTATCAATGCCTTGGTAAGTCAGTGTCTAGAAATAGGGAATGTTAAGAGAGATTTATGCCTTTTTACAGCTTTTGCATTGTACCATGTATTACCTATTCAAAATTACACCGCTTTTAAAAAGTCAACTTGCAGGCTAACAGTGTTTTTCCAAAGCTGACTCTTGATCAAGATAGGAAGCATCTAATGAGCACAGTAGGAGGCAACCTGGAAAATATTCTTTATGCGCATTTAAACCAGGGAACTGGTTAGTAACATGGTTTGGTTTCTACCTATCTCTTGAAATTCCAGTTTCTTTCAAAAAACCCAATTTAAACTAGAAAAGTAGCTAGATGGAAACGGGAAGAAATTTTCCCTCCCAGCCCAAAGCTTAAGTTCAATTCCCTAAGGAGTATTTTATGGATTACAGGCAGGGAAAAATCACTGATTTCTGATGTGCAATTATCTCTACATAATGCCAATATTTTATTGTTAGAGTAACACACCAATAAAGTACTATAGAAACTACGGTGCTGGGTTGAGGGTCATTTATTAGGACCTGAAATCAGAAACAGGGCTCTTTTTTTTTTTTTTTGACGGAGTCTCGCTCTGTCGCCCACGCTGGAGTGCAGTGGTGCAATCTTGGCTCACTGCAACCTCCACCTCCCAGGCTCAAGCGATTCTCCTGCCTCAGTCTCCCAAGTAGCTGGGATTACAGTCACATGCGACCACTCCCAACTAATTTTTAGTAGAGGTGTCAAACTCCCGACCTCAAGTGATCCACCCGCTTCGGCCTCCCAAAGTGCTGGGATTATAGGCATGAGTCACCGTGCCCGGCTGAAACAGGGCTCTTTACAAAGTTTTGCTTAAAGCTTGACGATTAACTTTATAATCATGTTAGAAATCCATGTATCCCCCCATTGATGTTTCTGTTGTCAGAGACAGAAAGCAGCAGTCATCTTTTTGCCTATACATCCCTGTCGCACCACATCATCATTCCTGCTTCTTTGACTAATATGATACAGGAGAAGGAAACAAAATCTCATGATTTAAAAATGTTAGTAAAAGTATTTAAAATCCATCCTTGGGCCTAATTTGTTGGATTTGACTTTTGGGCCTCCAGGTTGACTGCCTCTTCCTTTAGCAAATATCTGTTAAATCTGAAATGAAAAACATTTTCCTGGATAACAGCTACAGGTATTTGGCGATAATTAACCATAAAACAGGGAAATATGTAGGAGTTGGTGGGAATTATAATAAAGTATGTGCTTGTTAATAGGAAAGATTTCAAGAGCCCTATTTGGACCTAGAGACACAGTGGGCTTTCTCCACTTTGTATTTCCCCCTTGACCTGGGTGGACGGCCTTCTAAAGATAGCCACGATGGACAGGTCCTGGCAGAGCCAATGGAGAAATGGACAGCTTCCCTACAGCTGGGGGAAGTCAACCTCTGCTGAGTTCACCACAGACAGGCAGAAAGGAGATTTTACACGCTAGGGAGCAGGAGGGCACAGGCTCCACCTGAACACAGATTGCCCCTCAGAGACAGGACCACAGACATTAGGCTGCCATCTGTATTAGCCGCTTGTTTTTTCAGGGAAGGAAAGAACACGGGGAGCAGAGGAAGAAATGTTCATGAAAGTACTGATTAACAAAGCAGCAGCAGCGGCATTACCCACTCAAATGACAATGATAACCAACGATGATGGAGAGTTCCGATGACGGAGAGTTCCGATGACGGACAGTTCAGATGACGAAGAGTTCAGATGATGGAGAGTTCCAATGATGGAGAGTTCCGATGATGGAGAGTTCAGAGCCACGTATTGTATTCACTCATTATACCCTGTGAGGTTAGTACTACCAGGGCCAACTAGCCCTAAGGAGGTGGAGTGACTAACCTGCACAAGGTCACAAAGCTTGCTGGGAAGTGGCAGAATTGGGATTTGAACACAGGCTATTGGATCTGAAGCATAAGATTAAGTTCTAGCCTCAAAGACTTGCCCAAATGTAAGTCAATAGTAACTAAAACAATAGGATGTTAGCACAGCAATGTACAATCTGGACCCAGACATATATGAACACTTATAAGACAACTGATTATTTCAATTCAGTAACAAAGAAGGCCTTATCCAATATGGGGCAGGTGTTTACATGTATGAAAAGAAAATGAGATGCTAATATCACATATTTATAAAACACATCACAGATGAAATAATTTTGAAAAAGCTATCAGATAACTATAAAATTATAATGGATTTTTTTTGGGGGGGACGGAGTCTCCCTCTGTTGCCAGGCTGGAGTGCAGTGGCGCGATCTCGGCTCACTGCAACTCCGCTTCCTCGGTTCAAGCGATTCTCCTGCCTCAGCCTTCCGAGTATAGGTGCCTGCCACCGCGCCCGGCTAATTTTGTGTTTTTAGTACAGACTGAGTTTCATCATGTTGGCCAGGATGATCTCAACCTCCTGACCTCATGATCCGCCCACCTCGGCCTCCCAAAGTGCTAGGATTACAGGTGTGAGCCACCGCGCCCGGGCTATAATGAATTATTATTATTTTTTTTCTTCTGGTTCCCAAGTTTTATTCACGAACTCATACAAAATATTCCAGATAAATGAATTTTAATCCTCATCTTCCTCCTCTTATTTGTCCTGGCTAATTTGGAAGTAATGTAATTCATAACAATGAATAATTTTATAATTTAACACGCAGGACTTTAAAGTGTGACACAAAACAAGTCACAAAGGGAAAAACTAGGAGAGACTTGGCGGAAAACACCTATAATAAAAGTTAATTATCACAAAAGATAAAATGTCTCTCCAAAGCAATATCACCATCTGTGATATTATAATTATATACCTATTGGTTTTGATCCACAGTTCCTAGCTCCCAACTCCCATAAGTTTTGTTACAATATCTTGTTATATGCTGGGTGCTGTGGACCTCAGAAAGCCGGCCTTGGGAAACAGAATCTCTCTGACCGTTTCCTGCTCTCCTTTCCCCGGCCCAAGGCAGGGCTCTAATATGATTGTGAGCTGTAAGACCCTCATTCCACAAAGCATCCCGCCCCATACCCTGGAGGAAGGCATGCTGCCCTGAGAGGCTGGAAGAATCTGAACAGACAGGCCTTGCTGGGTGTAGATTATACCCTTTTTGTCCAATCAAATTTCAACACAGTTGCCCATCCTTCAATCATGGACAAGCAACGAAATCTCCACTAAAGGCCCAAAGGACAGGGTTCACAGGACTTCTGGAGAGCTGAACCATGGAGGCTGACAGGAAGGTGAGTGAGAACTCAGCCACATGCCCGGAGGGTGGTGTACCCCAACTCCACGGGGTCAGAAGCTCCTCCACTTGGGACCCTTCCAGACCTCACCTGGTGCATCTCTTCCTGTGGTTGTTTATCTGTATCCTTTAAAATAGCCTTCATAAGAAACTAGTAAGCGAGTTTCCCTGATTCTTCCAGCAAATTAATTGAACCCAAAGAGGGGATCCCGGGAACCCCAACTTGAGCCAGTGAGTCAGAAGTTGCTGAGGCCCAGACTTGTGACTTATGGGAAGAAGGGGGTAGTTTTGGGGACTGAACCCTCAACCTGTGAGATCTGATGCTATCTCCAGGTAGATGGTGTCAAAATTGAACGGGAGGACTGGTGTCTGCCACAGAAATCCACACGTATTACAGAGGTCTTTTGTGCTGATAATTGCTGTGTTGGTGTGACAGCAGAAAAATAGTTTGAGTTTTTCCCTAACACAACCCAAGAGAAAAAAATCTAGAAAGGCTATGAACACTCAATTCAGAAAAGAAATACAGTCAACAGCATATGAAAAGAAAATTAATCTTAGTCAACATAGAAAGAAAAAAAAAGCCTATCAACATGAACAGATTACAGGAAAAAGTCACATGATTATCTCATTAAATACAGAAAAGGAAGTCATTAAAATCAACACTCATTTCCAATTAAGTCTTTGAACAATGGAGCTAAAAGAGAACTTCCTTAAGCTGATAAAGATTGTTCCAACAGCAAATATCACACTTCATGCCTTAACTTTAGAAGCATCCCTATAAAATAAAAAGCAAGAAAAAATTCCCACTATCATTACCTCTATTTAACAATGTAGTAACTGGAAGTGCTAGCTGACATCAAGATACAAAAATGAAATCAGAGAAAACTGGAAAGGAAGAATCAAAACTGTCCTTATTTGCAGACGATTGTCTATCTAAAAAATACAGACAAGAAGCTGGGCGCAGTGGTTCACGCCTGTAATCCCAGCACTTTGGGAGGCCGAGGCGGGTGGATCACCTGAGGTCCAGGAGTTCGAGACCAGCCCTACCAAAATGGAAACCCTGTCTCTACTAAAAATACAAAAAAATTAGTTAGGTTTGGGTGGCCCGCACCTGTAATCCCAGCTACTTGGGAGGCTGAGGCAGGAGGACCGCTTGAACCTGGCAAGTGGAGGTTGCCATGAGCCCAGATCATGCCACTGCACTCCAGCCTGGGTGACAGAGTAAGACTCTGTCTCAAAAAAAAAAAAAAAGATGAGAATCGGCAGATAAACTACTCAAATAAATAAAATAATAAAGTTTTGCAATGTTTCTGGATACAGAAGATTAATACACAAAAACCAATAGCTTTTCTATCTACTTGTAATAAGCAAGTATGAAATGTAATAGAGAAAAAAAGAGGTGCACACCCCTTATGGATAAATGGAGAAATAAAGCAGGTTTATCAACAGGAAGACTCAATATCATAAAGATGGTAATTTCCCTCAAAAGAAATGCAATTCTCATCAAAATCTCAACAGGTCTTTTCATGAAACCTGACATGCTAACACATGTAAATGACATGCTAATAAAGGAATTAAATGTAATAAATTTACGTTACATGTAATAAACTACATGAAACCTAATGTACTAATACATGTAAATTGCATGCTAATGTATGAATTAAATGTAATAAATTTACATGCTACATGTAATAAATTACATAAAACATGACATGTTAATACATATAAATTAATCCAGAAGATCACAGGGCCAAGAAGAACCAAAAACATTTTGAAAAAGAACAAGGCGGCTGGGTGCAGTGGCTCACGCCTGTAATCCCAGCACTTTGGGATGCCGAGGTGGGCGGATCACGAGGTCAGGAGATCAAGACCATCCTGGCTAACAAAGTGAAACCTGGTCTCTACTAAAAATACAAAAACTTAGCTGGGCGTGGTGGTGGGCACCTGTAGTCCCAGCTACTTGGGAGGCTGAGGCAGGAGAATGGCGTGAACCTGGGAGGAGGAGCTTGCAGTGAGCCGAGATTGTGCCGCTGCACTCCAGCCTGGGCGACAGAGTGAGACTCCATCTCAAAAAAAAAAAAAAAAAAAAAACACAAAAGAACAAGAGGGGGGCTCTTGCTCTACCATATATTAAAACTTACAAGAATTTAGGCAGTATTGGCACAGTATACTACTGGCACAGATATAATAGGCAAAGATGAAAGCCACATATACATGGAAACATCATATGTGATATTAGGGGCATTACAAATCAATGGATAAAGAATACTCAGTACACGTGGGACAACTGGTGTCTGTGTTGCTGGGGGTGGGGGAGGGAAGAAATTTGATCCCTATCTCATACCATACACCACTACCCACCAAAGGCAAAAAAATACCTCAAGTGGATTAAAAACCTAGATATTAAAAACCTAGATATAGGCCGGGCACAGTGGCTCAAGCCTGTAATCCCAGCACTTTGGGAGGCCGAGACGGGTGGATCACGAGGTCAGGAGATCGAGACCATCCTGGCTAACACGGTGAAACCCCATCTCTACTAAAAAATACAAAAAACTAGCCGGGTGTGGTGGTGGGTGCCTGTAGTCCCAGCTACTCGGGAGGCTGAGGCAGGAGAATGGTGTGAACCCGGGAGGCGGAGCTTGCAGTGAGCTGAGATCCGGCCACAGTACTCCAGCCCCGGCAGTGCCAGACTCCGCCTCAAAAAAAAACCTAGATATAAAAGTTGTATAAGAATATATGGGAAAATAACTCAGATTAGTGAAACAGGGATGGATTTCTTTTTTACTCAAAACAAAAAAGACCCAAACTGTAAAGTAAAAGATTGAGAAACTTGATTACATAAAGATTTAGTGTTTCAATACAAAAATTAGCTGGGAGCCGAGATGGCGCCACTGCACTCCAGCCTGGGCAACAAGAGGGAAACTCTGTCACACACACACACACACACACACACACACACACAAAGATTTAGTATTTCTGTTCAATACAGGAGCTCAGAAACAAAGTTTAAAAACATAACTCACAGACTAGGAGAAGAACACACAATGTATAAAACTAATAAAGTGTCAGTATTTAGAATTTACAAAGCAACATATATCAAAGAGGAAAAAGCTAACACCCCAGTCAATACCGTGGGCAGAGAGTGAAATAAGAAATGCACAAGCTGAAGAAGCCTACCTATCCTTCCTGCTCCTTTTCCAGACTGACCGAACCTACAATTAGTATGGTTCTGGTTCATTCTATACCCTGTGATGAATTGAGTTCATTCGTCAGAATAAGCTGTGACAACAAATAACCCTGAAATCTTAGTGATGTGATTTATAACGGATGTTTACTTCTTGCCGGTGCTACATGTTCCCCGCAGATAAGAGGGTGAAGGAGGCACTATTCTACACAGTCACCCATGGATCCAGGGTGTCGAAGCTCTACCCCGTTTGCAGACGCACTGTCTGGAATTTGTCCTTGTGGTTGTCTGATGTGCCAGTGACTGCTTGCGCAAGTAATTCCAGTTGCCTTCAGATCTAAATGCCCACACAGATAAACCAAGTGTGGTAATTTTAATCTTTGTTTGTTTAACTCCTGTGTTTCTCAATCAGCTGGTCTGGAACTAAGGTAGAAAAAAGTAATCTTATCTACAGAAGCCCTAGACATCTCCCCCAAAATTATGTTAGTCTCCATACTCATTTGTGTCTCTGAAATACTTTATAAATGAGTTTTTTTTTTTTTAAGGGAGGCACTAGAGGAACTATATAAGTTTTCATACTTTCCAAATCAATACACCAAGAGAGAAAATGAAACTGAGAAAATGTTAGCAAGGCACCCAACAGCAAGAAGAAATATTATGGCAAACAAAACAGAATAAGATGGTAGGAATAAGTACAAACGTACAAGTTATAATTTTACAATGCAAAACAGAATTCACCTGTTAAAAGACAAGATTTTCAAAATGAGTTTAAAAAATTCAAGCTAAGCTGGGCTCACATAATCCCAGCATTTTGGGAGGCTGAGACAAGAGGATCCCCTGAATCTAGGAGTTCAAGACCAACCTGAACAAGAAAGTGAGATACCATCTCTACCAAAAACAAACCAAAAAACCCCAAAAAGTCCTCAAGCTATATGTTTAATAAAGGCAATAAAAACAAAGCCTTACAGAAAAAATTGAAATGAAAGGATAGACAAAGGTATGCTATACAGTTGCTAGGAAAAAAGAAAGCAGCAATATTAACATCAGATAAAACAGATTTCAGAGGCCAGGCTCGGTGGCTCACACCTGTAATCCCAGCACTTTGGGAGGCCGAGGCGAGTGGATCACCTGAGGTCAAGAGTTTGAGACCAGCCTGGCCAACATGGTGAACCCTCATCTAAATACTAAAAACACAAAAATTAGCTGGGCATGGTGGCGGGCACCTATAATCCCAGCTACTTGGGAGGTTGAGGCAGAAGAATTGCTTTGAACCCAGGAGGCGGAGGTTGCAGTGAGCCGAGATAGTGCCACTGCACTCCAGCCTGTGCAATAGAGCAAAAACTCCGTCTCAAAAAAAAAAAAAAAGAATTCACAATAAAAAGCAATTAAAAGACAAAGGTGTTTAATGTTTAAAGATATATAATCACCGGGCGTGGTGGCTCATGCCTGTAATCCCAGCACTTTGGGAAGCTGAGGTAGGTGGATCACTTGTGGTCAGGAGTTCGAGACCAGCCTGGCCAACAACACGAAACCCCTTCTCTACTAAAAATACAAAAATTAGCTAGGCATGGTGGTGGGGAGTACCTGTAATCCCAGATACTCAGGAAGCTGAGGCAAGAGAATTGCTTGAACCCGGGAGGCAAAGACTGCAGTGAGCTGAGATCAAGCCACTGCACTCCAACCAGGGCAACAGAGCGAGACTCCATCTCCAAAAAAAAAAAAAAAAAAGATATAATTATTTACCAAAAGATTATAATCATCACACATAACAACAGATTTTAAATCTATCAAGCAAAAACAAGTGAAAATAGGAATAATTAGTACATCCATAATCATAGAAGACTATAACACACTTCAAAAAAATGAAATAAGGAATTAGTGGCATGACCCAGTAGACAGAACTGTTTTCAATATAGAACACATAAATTTTTCAAATAGGGTATTCAGTTGTCATGTGTTAGGTCACGAGGAGATCTCAACAAATTCTGGAAAGCAGAAACCATACACAAGGGCCATGTTCAATGACTACAATACAATAACAGAAATGTTTTGGTGGGGCACGGTGGCTCACGCTTGTAATCCCAACACTTTGGGAGGCTGAGGTGGGTGGATCACTAGAGGTCAGGAGTTCGAGACCAGCCTGGCCAACATGGCAAAACCCGGTCTCTACTAAAAATACAAAATTGGCTGGTGTGGTGGCGTGTACCTGTAATCCCAGTTTCTCGGGAGGCTGAGGCAGGAGAATTGTTTGAACCTGGGAGGTGTAAGTTGCGGTGAGCAAAGATCGCACCACTGCACTCCAGCCTGGGTGACAGAGCAAGACTCCATCTCCAAAAAAAAAAAAAAAAAAAAAAGTTTAGATGAGAAGATCATCAAAAATCTATCAATCTACCAATATGGAAACATTTAAAACCCATTTCTGGCCGGGCGCAGTGGCTCAAGCCTGTAATCCCAGCACTTTGGGAGGCCGAGACGGGCGGATCACGAGGTCAGGAGATCGAGACCATCCTGGCTAACACAGTGAAACCCCGTCTTTACTAAAAAATACAAAAAACTAGCTGGGCGAGGTGGCGGCGCCTGTAGTCCCAGCTACTTGGGAGGCTGAGGCAGGAGAATGGCGGGAACCCGGGAGGCGGAGCTTGCAGTGAGCGGAGGTCCGGCCACTGCACTCCAGCCTGGGCGACACAGCGAGACTCCGTCTCAAAAAAAAAAAAAAAAA